>NC_133325.1:374550711-374850711 GCF_042186555.1 Aquarana catesbeiana
TGCTGCCTTTCAGTGCCCATCAGTGGTGCATGTCAGTGCCTCCTCATTGGTGCCACCTATCAGTGCCATCTATCAGTGCCCATCAGTGCCACCCATCAGTGTCCATCAGTGCCGCATATCAGTGCTCATCAGTGCCCATAAAGGCTGCCCATCAGTGCCGCCTACCAGTGCCCATCAGTGCTGCCTATTAGTGCCCATCAATGCTGCATATGAGTGCCACTTATCAGTGCCCGTCAGTGCTGCTTATTAGTGCCTCCCCATCAGTGAGCATCAGTGCAGCCTATCAGTGCCCATCAGTGCATCCTCATCAGCGCCCTTCAGTGAAGGAGAAAAATGACTTATTTACAAGATTTAGTAACAGAAACTTTTTTCATTTGTTTAGCAAAAAATAAGAAAAAAACAGTGGTGATTAAATCCCACCAAAATAAAGCTCTATCTATCTCAAAAAATAATAAAAAGTTTGTTTGGGTACAACATTGCATGACCGCGCAATTGTCATTCACAGTGTGACAGCTCTGAAAGCTGAAAATTGGCCTGGGCAGGAAGGGGGTAAAAGTGCCCTGTATTAAAGTGGTCATAACCACTTCAGGGACATTGTGTTAGGAAATCTAACCAGAGGATACCAACATTTTACCAGCTGGCTGGTGAATGCATTTTGTGCAATTTCATCTTTGTTAGGGCAGAAGAAAACATGGCTCCAGATTTTCATTTTACAACCTATTTGTACAAAAGTGTCAAACACCATGTGTGTGCACATCAGGCATACCAAGAAGAATGGTCAAATGATTTCTCTGTATCCAATATGTACAGGTTCTTGTTTTTCCTTCTTTTAACATGATGGAACCTGTAATTACATTTCAAAAGGACAGATAATCTTTTTATTCGGTACATCCAGTGAGTTAAGGTATACACAGTGAATGACTATATTTGCCTTTTAATTTATAAATTTGCATACCATAATTGAATACTGTCACTAAGCTACATACTGGAGACAATGTATAAGTATATAAAATTAAGTGTATTAAACCCCAAAACAGCACTTTATTAACCATTTCCAGTCAGGGCCAATTCTGACATTCCTCTCCTACATGTAAAAACAACATCCATACTACATGTAATTTTTTTTTGCTAAAAAATTACTTAGAACCCCAAACATTATAACACAATATAATATCCAATTTTTTAGATAAAATATATAAGATGATACAAAGTAAAGTAACCAAGTAAATAGTTATCTAATATGTCACTATTTAAAAGTGCATTTGTCCTTGGAATGGTGCCAAATTAAGGTACCTAAAAAATCCCCATAGGCAACACTTTACTGATCCCAGATCTCTCCTCTGGCTTCCATAGCAGCTGATCAGACACAGATCTGTCTGATCTGCTGCTTCACTGGCAGGTAATCCGCCAGTAAACACAAAGCCGAAACCAGAAGTGATGAAATCCTCATCGCTTCCGGTTTTTGACATCACACAGTGGGAGGAACAACATCAGTTCCTCTCACTGTGTGCCCATGGCCCAATGCCACTGGTTGCATACTTACCAGGCTTCCTGATCGCTCAGGAGAGCCCGGTAAAGGAAGCAGCGGTGACAGGAGGGGGCAGGGACCCCCTTCTGCTGACTGTAAAAGTAATCCAGCAACTCTTTAGCTGCTCAGATTACTTTTACTGGCTTCAGAACCGCTGTCTGAAAAAACGGATACATTGGTCATCTCTGCAGCTGCAGCGATGACCGAGATATCATTCTTCCTATCCAGTAATGTACCAGTATGCCATTGGATGGGAAGCAGTTGTGACTGTAATCCTTTAATTTTTTATTTAAAAAATAACAAATATGTTATACTCACTTGCTCTGTGCAACGGTTTTGCAGAGAGCCTCCCCCATCCTCCTCTTCTGGGGTCCTTTACTGTACCTGTGATCTTGGCTCCCCCTCCCCGCCTGTCACATGCCCACCAAGCAGCTTGCTATGGGGGCACCCATGCAGGCTTGCTCACAAGCCCTGCCCTTGCTCCCTCCTCACTGACTGCGGTCTCTGAGTCTATGAAGAGAGTCACTGCTTTCATGCACATTGCTGGATTGAGATTGGGCTCAGGTCAGTATGAGGAGGATTGGGGAGGAGAAGCTGCACAGAGAAGGTTTTTACGTTATTGGAGAGAATGCATTAAGTTAAACAAAAAACTTCAGCCTTTAGAACCATTTTTGCAGCTTACGAATTCTTAGATGTGATGGCTGCATTTGTTTTCTTATTTAGCCATTTTATTTCATTTATTTAACCTGGTGATAGTAATTGTGAATTATTCCTGTGATTTTTAATGGCACCCACACAAATATAATAATGAATATTTTTTTAAACATGTCTTTAGAATGTCTTGAACCTTTTTTAGTTTTGGATAGAATGTGGAAATAAATAAATAACCATCATTAAAATGCTACAAGCTTCACATTGGTCACCCTACAGGACACTCCTTGCTGGCAGTTCTTCCTCTGTTTCTGTCGTATTTATTTCCTCTTATGTGCTTCCTGGTTCTGCCTTTTGGTCATTGCTACTCTTTGGCTTCCCAGGCTACATTCACAAACACTCCATATTTCCCTCTTGTGTCCACACCTGTGCACCAACATTTCCTTATGTTTTATATGGTAAGGGGCAACCCCAGGAACCACGTCCCAAGACTAATGACTCTATGGTCTCTCCAAATCCTGTGGTCATGGTGATGATAAATGGACAAGAAGTTCCATATCTAATTGACACGGGGTCCAAAGTCAGCACTATGGAGTATGACTTTTACACTTTAACACAATGGTTACCCCTGAAAGCCAATAATCTACTTACAGTATAGTAGTGGAAGAGGTCACATGGATGTTGGTTGCAGGTGTTTGACCAAATGGTGGAGCTGATAGAAATGTTGACCCGCAGACCTATTGCTTTTTCCATGCTCGTGGTCTTGGGCATGCACATCCTCAAAGACTTGGACTTATCCTGGAATGGTCCTGTAGCCCTGCTCAGGGCTGTGAAGGTTGGGTAGTGTGGCAAAATCTGATTCATGCTTATGAGCTGCATCGGAGAGAGAGGTGGCAGCAACCAGAGAAGGTGGGAATGGTCTGCTTGCCACCTAAGCAGGAATTGCAGCTGTTCCCAAAGCAAGACATTCTGCTCCATTCCTATAGGGGCCTGGAAGAATCTACAAGGGACCTCTGTCATGGTTGATCCTCGGAGAGGTGTTGAGGTGCCAGGGGAATGGCTGGCAGTCAGAAATTGGTTACAAGGTCCAAAGGGGCAAGGCGCTGGTTCAGGTTATGAACTTGGGAACTACACACATTCTCCTTCCTAGTTAAATAATCCTTACAGACATCTATGTAGTGCCCAATACCTGTATCGCAGCTTCTCAACCTGTGGTCAAGACCATATGTGCTTGCAAGTCTACATATATTCCCTATTAGACACCCAGTACCAACAGCTATTAGATCAGCTAGCTCTCCCCTTTCAGGAGTTTCCACTTTTCTAACAGGAAATGCATTTCTGTGTGGAGTATCGCAAACATAATGCCTGTACCCACCAGGCTGCCCACTGCCCCAGGGGGAGTCTCTTATGGATTTGGGCCAAGCCTATTTCTCCACCCTGGACCTGGCCAGTGGCAGGGCCCAATAAGAGAAAATGATTGAGAAAAAACTGCCTTTATAACACTATTACTGTACAAATTTAATCGCATTCCCTTTGAGCTGACTAATCCCACCAGCACCTTCCAAAGCCAAATGGCAAATGCCTTGGAGACTTCAACTTCAAAATGGTGTTAATCGACTGTGACCGTACAATTCTCTGTGATAGTGTATCTCACCCAGGATTCTCAACAAGGCAGGTTGAGGGGCTCCAGGGTTCTTGGTAATTTTGGAGGTTCCGAGCTCCATCCTCTGTCTGCTCTATCAAATTGCACCATGCAGACATGCACACTTCTGGCTGCTCCCTTGCACCCACATGGACTCATTGGGAGGGTGGAGCCCAGAACCCTAGTCCTGACTATCAGGAAAGTACTTACCGAGGCCTAAATGCCGAGAGTGGTTCACCCTTGCGACTAAGCGCAGTCCGCCCCCTGGAGATGAGACAGGGAGTGGACGCACGAAGAGGCACAGGCTACCTCAGGAAGCAGAAGGTCGCTGGCGTGAAGTCCTTAGTAGAGGGAGGTAGCTGTGCAGAGACTGGCAGGTGGATGATTAGCTGGAGCAGGTACAAGAGAAAGTCCAGAACCAGGCTGAGGGTCAAACACACACAGGATCAGTATATTCACAATAGGCTGAGGTAATGAAGCCGGAAGGTACAAGGACAGTCCAGGATACAGGCAGAGGTTCAAGGGCAAGGAGACAGCAGGCAAATCCGGGTCACAGGCAGAGGGTCAAACACTGGAGAAGAGCGGAAATCCGTATAACAAGCCAAGGGTCAAGTTCAGGAGACAAGCAGAGTGGTCGAGGTCAATCCGGGTCAAAAACGGGTAATCAGGTAACAACAACAGGAAGCAGAGATTTCACAGGAAGCTGAAAACAAACCAGCAATTGATCTGTGTGCCAGAGTCCCTTTTATAGGCCAGCCCAAGGGTCACTTAGGGCGTGCGCTATTGCGCGTGCGCCGGATTTCCGGCCCGCGAATGCGCATGCGCTGCCGTGCATGTGCGCAGGGACACAGTTTTGATGTCTGGAAGGCATATTCTCCTGACACTGACTCTGCAAAAAGCCCAGTACACACCTGCATAATCAGTGTGCTGGCTGTTCCCAAAACCTAGTCCCAAGATTGGAGATTTCATCTCACCTAGATCATTATGAAATCTCCAGGCTCCAGGTGCCAAACTAGAATTTACCAACCACAGAGGAAACTGAAATTAAACAAGCACCCTGGAGCCCCTCAACCTGCATTTTTGAGAATCCTGGGCAACATACACCATCACAGAGAACTGTATTGTCACACTACTTAGATGATATTATCATTTTTCCAAGTCCTTTCAAAGAACACATTCAAAAACTGGACTGGGTGTTCACATATCTATTGCAGTACACCGGCTGCAAAAATGAATTCAATACCTGGGACATGTGGTCAAGGCTGGCGAGGTGTCACCTGACCCCGCTAAGATTCAAGCTTTACAAAACTGGAGCCCCCCCAAGACCTTAACTAAATCGTGCTCTTTCCTAGAACTCATGGGGCATTATCACCACTTTATACCTAGGTTTGCCCAAATCACTGCACCCCTCACCCAGCTGCTGTGTGGACAACCTACCCAACAGAAGGGGTGTCATCTTTAATCCAGGCCCAATGGTGTGTACCTCAACAGACCAACACCCTTAAACAGCGCCAACTTCCTGCTGTGGTCTGAACCCCCCCGCGGCAGTGGGATTGTCTAGAGATCCAGGACAATGTGCTATATTGTTGGACTTGTAAACCCTCTGAACAGCGAGACATTCTTCAGATATTGATTCCCCAGTCAGTTATGCTAAAAATCTGCTGCATGCATCAGTAGGACATTTTAGAGTAGACCGCACAGAAGCCCATGTCAAGAAGTATTTTTACTGTTCTGGACTAATCGACTGGGTGCAGTAGGCTTGCCATGAATGCACTACCTGTACCCTCAGGTTGTCCCATGACAATCTCCACTTAAAAGCCCTATGAGCTCTTCACTCTGTACTTACTAACATGGTCAGCCTCCTCCTTGGGTTTCCTCAATGCCCTGGTGTATATCAACTACTTTTCTAAGTTCACCGTCATTGTGATTACTAAGGACCAATCCACATTCACCACAGCACAAACTGTTCTGGAGCAATGTGGTGTAACCCTATGGGTTCCTGAAACAGATCCTGTCAGACCAACTTTGAATCACAAGTGTTCTCTGAACTATGTCGGCTCAGTGGTATTCGTAGGTCCCATACTACCCCATATCATCCTCAGGGTAATGGGGTATGTGAGTGTTTTAAATGCACTCTACTGAATATGCTAAGAACATTAGGGCAGGGATATTGGAAACGCTGGTACCAACATATGGGCAAAGTTATGTGTTCCTACCATAACACCATCCCCAAGGCCATGGAATGCACACCTTTCTTTTTGATGTTTGGGCATAGTAGTTGGCTGCCTGTGCACTGTTGCTGGACACAAAAGAATCAATTCCCCACTGCACACTTACTGAATGAGTCCAGGAACAGTGGGATCAGTTGAGGAGGACCAATCAGTTGGTCCTTAAATGACACAAGGGCTTAACCAATGATACTGCCCTTGATCTTCTGCCACTATGGCGGGGGGAGTGGGTGTTACTTAAAAACACAAAGTTCAAGAGAGGTAGCAAGTTGGAACCTTGATTGGAGGAATATTGTTCTTCTGCAGATTCCATAGGTGTCTTCAGGGAAGCAGTGATCAGATTGGACACTGCAAAACTGGGTGACTTTGGGAGCCATCTTTAGTGTGAGCATTGCTAATAAAATGCAGTGCCCTGCTTCGTTTGGCTCACAGTTGCAAGTTGCGAGTAGGGAAAGGAACCACACTTGCTAGGGACAGTGTGTTAGCCTTAAAGAAAGGCTCCTGCTCTAGAAGGGAGAGATTAGGGGCACTACTGTCTGCTCTGCTATCATCCAGGCTCCAGTACTACTTCATAGAACCAGCAAATTTCTTCCATGTGCCACTTGTGCTCCCAATCTGCCTGTCAGCCATCTCTCTTGCAGATGCTACTATGGTAAAGTAGGCTGTGCCATTAAGACTAAAGATCTACCAATGTACCACTAGCATTTCTATGCATTACACTATCAGGGATATCACTATCAACTATCAGTGTTCTGCTGCAGTTGCTACAGCAACATTACTACTGCTAGTGACTGCCAAGTGTTGCTCAACCTGTTTTACCTGCAACTCAACAAATAATATCTGTTCAACCTTTTTCTGGACTCTGTGTGCTGTTCTTCCAACATAGGTGCCAACCTCCTGGCCCCACCCACACATTGCAGTTAATTAACTCATGGTTGTGACTAGGGATGAGCTGAACACCCCCACGGTTCGGTTCGCACCAGAATCTGCGAACGGACCGAACATTTGCGCAAACTTTACAACCCAATTGAAGACTATGGGACTCGAACGTTCCAAATCAAAAGAGCTAATTTTAAAGGCTAATTTGGATGGTATTGTCCTAAAAAGGGTTTGGGGACCCAGGTCCTGCCCCAGGGGACATGTATCAATGCAAAAAAAGTTTTAAAAATGGACGTTTTTTCGGGAGCAGTGATTTTAATGATGCTTAAAGTGAAAAAAAGTGAAATATTCCTTTAAATATCATACCTGGGGGTGTCTATAGTATTCCTGTAAAGTGGTGCATGTTTCCCGGGCTTAGAACAGTCCCTGCACAAAATGACATTTTTAAAGGAATAAAAGTCATTTAAAACTGCTTGCGGCTTTAATGTAATGTCGGGTCCCGGTAATATGGATGAAAATCAGTGAGACGGCATGGGTACCCCCCCCCCAGTCAATTACCAGGCCCTTTGGGTCTTGTATGGATATTAAGGGGAACCCCGCACCAAAATTAAAAAAGGGAATGGCGTGGGGCCCCCAGGCCCTATATACTCTGAACAGCAGTATACAGGTGGTACAAACAAGACAGGGACTGTAGGTTTGTTGTTAAGTAGAATCTGTTTGTAATTTTGAACTGGTACATTTTTAAAGTGTAGCTCCAGCCAAAAAATCTATTTTAAGCTTTTTGGTAAACATGGGGAAGGGCTATCACCCCTGTGACATTTGTTTTGCTGTCTGTGCACCTCTTCAGAAGATTTCACCTCACTTTCTGTACCAATGACAAATGTTTTTTGACAATTTGGGGTTTTTAGTGAAACAAGGATTGGTGATAAAGCATCAGTGGAGAGGAGACACGTTTTTCCCATATTAACTCTTACAGGAGAGAATTTCCCCTCCTAGAGGTAGATTTCATCTCACTTCCTGTTGTCTCCTTCTGTTTCCAAGTAGGAGTCGTTTGGATTTGGATGTTTGAAAGAAAGGGCCTGCCCTATATACTCTGCAGAAATTGGGGCCTTAGGTGTTGGTGTTGCCACAACACTGTAAGCCCTCACAGTTACTCTTGGTTGGTGCAGGAACAGGCCCTGCTGTGAAATATTAGATCAAGAATTGTAATTACATGCCCGTGTTGAACAGGGTCAGAAAAATTGGGCCTTTGGTGGTGCTGGTGCCACAACACTGTAAGTCCTCACAGTTACTCTTGGTATGTGCAGGAATGGGCCCTGCTGTGAAATATTAGATCAAGAATTGTAATTACATGCACCTGTTGAACAGGGGCAGACAAATTGGGCCTTTGGTGGTAGTGGTGGTGCTGGTGCCACAACACTGTAAGTCCTCACAGTTACTCTTGGTAGGCGCTGGAATGGGCCCTGCTGTGAAATATTAGATCAAGAATTGTAATTACATGCACCTGTTGAACAGGGGCAGACAAATTGGGCCTTTGGTGGTAGTGGTGGTGGTGCCACAACACTGTAAGTCCTCACAGTTACTCTTGGTGGGCGCTGGATTGGGCCCTGCTGTCAAATATTAGATAATCGTATTTACATGTCCCTGTTGAACAGGGGCAGAAAAATTGGGCTTTAGGCACTGGTGCCACAACACTGCAACCCCTCACAGATACTCTAGTTGGAGCGCAGGAACGAACCCTGCTGCAAAGTATTGCATCAAAAATTGTAATTACACGCCCCTGTTAAACAGGGGCTGAAAAATTGGGCCTTAGGCACTGGTGCTGGTGCCACAACACTGCAACCCCTCACAAATACTCTAGATGAGCGCAGCAATGGACCCTCCTTGCAAAATATTGCATCAAAAATTGTAATAACATGCCCCTGTTAAACAGGGGCTGAAAAATTGGGCCTTAGCCACTGGTGGCGGTGCCCAGAACCAAAAATATTCTTACAAGCTATCAGCATGATCAGTGAAGAGCAAGAGGATAGTCACTCAGGATCAGCATAGGCAGTCTTGAAGGGATCTGACATTTCAAAAAAAAATATTCAGTTACATCAGCATCAGGTGCTTGGTAGCTGGTGGTGATCCAAGACTGATTCATTTTTATGAAGGTCAGTCGATCGACCGAGTCGGTGGACAGGTGCACCCTGTGATCAGTTACAAAACCTCCAGCAGCACTGAATGTGCGTTCTGAAAGAACGCCGGATGCAGGACAGGCCAGTAGCTCAATTGCATACTGTGCAAGCTCTGTCCTGTGATCTATCCTCGAGACCCAGTAACCTAGAGGATTTTCGGTGGGAAAGGTGTCCAAGTCAGATCTTGCCCCTAGGTATTCCTGCACCATGTAAAACAGACGCTGGCGATGGTTGCTGGAACCGATCATACCTTGGGGCTGCGGACTAAAAAATTGTCTGAACGCATTGGTCAGACGGCCACCTTCTCCACCGCTCCTTCTTTGACTGACCGAAGCCTCAGCAACATGTTGCCCAGGAACAGGAGTTTGTAACCTCCCAGTCTCTGGGAACGCATTGCACAGACCCTTCTGCAAGGCCTCCCGAAGATGTTTCATCCTCTGCTCCCTCTGCGATGTCAAGATAAGGTCCGCAACCTTACCCTTGTAACGTGAATCACGGAGGGTTGCCAGCCAGTTCGATACCACGAATACCAGGATCCTTCCGCAGGTTTTGCAGGATCAGGGAGGCCATGCAGCATAGGTTTGCTGAGGCATTCGGTCCGGAGTTCTCTGGGTCACTAAGGACGACATGATTCGCAGCCACCTCCTCCCAGCCATGTACAAGTCTATGGGTTTCTTGGGACTGTAAATGACCCCTTAAAGACTGCTGCTGATGCTGAGTGCCAGGCCCCACCTCCATGCTGACACAATCCTCCTCCTCCTCATCCTCTTCCTGTGTGATCGGCGGGCACGCAGGAACACCATCTGGATAAAGGGGGCCTTGAGAGGTAAGGAAGTTCTCTTCTTCCTGCCTCTGTTCTGCTCAAGTGCCCTGTCCATTATTCCATTCAGCGTGTGCTCGAACAGGTGGACAAGGGAGACAATGTCACTGATGCATGGACTGTCATTGCTCACCATCCTCGTGGCCTCCTCAAATGGTGCATGCATCCCTGATCATGGCCCACTGGCGTGGGAAAAAAAACAAGCTCCCCTGACCCTGTCCTGGTGCCATAGTCGCACAGGTACTCATTGATGGCCCTCTGCTGTGTGTGCAGCTGCTGCAGCATGGCCAATGTTGAGTTCCACCTGGTGGGCATGTCACAGATTAGGCAGTTCTTGGGCAGGTTAACTTCCTTTTGGAGGTCAGCCAGCCAAGCACTGGCATTATATGACCAGCGGAAATGCACACAGACTTTCCTGGCCTGCCTCAGGACATCCTGTAAGCCCGGGTACTTGCCCAAAAACCGCTGCACCACCAAGTTAAGGACATGAGCCAAACAGGGCACATGGGTCATTTGTCCCTGTCGGAGGGCGGAGAGGAGGTTGGTGCCATTGTTGCAAACCACCATACTTGCCTTAAGCTGGCGTGGCGTCTACCACCTCTGAGCCTGCCCCTGCAGAGCTGACAGAATCTCTGCCCCAGTGTGGCTCCTGTCCCCCAAGCACACCAGCTCAAGCACCGCATGGCATCTTTTGGCCTGCGTACTTGCGTAGCCCCTTGAACGCCTACAGAGCACTTCTGAGGACAAAGCACAGGAAGAGGCCATGGAGGAAGAAGAAGAGGAGGGGGTGGAGGAGAGAGGTGTGTCAGAATCACCAGTAGTAGCATTTTGGAGGCGTGGTGGTGAAACAACCTCCAACACTACTGCACCTTGTCCTGCATCCTTCCCAGCTGCCAGCAGAGTCATCCAATGCACCGTGAAAGATAGGTAATGTCCTTGTCCATGCCTGCTGAACCATGCGTCAGCGGTAATATGCACCTTACCATTGACCGCCCTGTCCAGCGAGGCCAAGACATTGCCTTCCACATGCCGGTAGAGAGCTGGAATCGCCTTCCGTGAGAAAAAGTGGCGTTTGGGAACCTGCCACTGAGGAACCACACATTCCACAAACTCACGGGAAGGGGGCAGAGTCTACCAACTGAAAAGGTAGCAGTTAAAGTGCTAGCAATTTAGCCAAGCTAGCATTCAACCGCTGGGCATGGGGATGGCTGGGAGTGAACTTCTTTCAGCGGTGCAGAAGCTGGGACAGGGAAATTTGCCTCGTACAATCTGACTTCGGTGTACCGATAGCAGATTGCCCGCAAGTACTTGGCTGTGACACACCTAATTCTACACCTTCATTCCTCTCAGTGCAGGTCTCAGAGAAGACTGAAGGTATAGTGGGGTTGGAGATCCCAGCTGATGGGAAGCAAGGAGAGGTCCTCTTTGTTCTTTGGTGTGGGTCCCTTTAGGTACGCTTGCCAATGAACTGCATGGCAGGTCAACATATGTCTGGTCAAGCATGTGGTGCCCAAGTGAGTGATGTTTTGGCCACGTGAGAGACGCTTGAGACATATGTTGCAAATAGCAGTGGTGGGATCTTATGCACTCGTCTGAAAAAAGGCCCACACCAAAGAACTTTTGGAATAACGCACAGAGACAGCAGCGCCCTGCACATGCGGAGCTCTGTGGTGTGATGCAGTCGGTGTGCTGCCCTTAGGCTATTTTAGTATAGTATATATGTATATACATATATGTATTTAGTATATTTATTTCATATTTTTTTTCATATTAAAATCTTAAATTCCCCATATATACATTTTTCTTGAATTTTGCATGAAGATAAGACATTGGGAAAAGATAGGAAAAAAGGAGAGGGAAATGCAAATGGCTATTGTGGGTGTTAGCACTGAAAATCACTTTAAGCACTAAGGAGAAAACAGAGCATCACAACAACACAACGGCAGTGGAGAACCCACTTAGGGACCCACAAATTTTTTAGCACAAGTGTATTTAAGCTGGACTTTATACAATTTAATTTATATACAATTTAATTTATATATGTTTTTTAGAATGATAAATCTGAGTGGTGATATTAATAGTTAATGAAAATCACTGATGTATATGTAGATTGGTTTAGATGGTAGCGCAACCAACACTAGATATACACATATTTACACATTCTTTCACAAGTTGAAGGAATAGTTTTTTTGACTGCAGCAACCAGGGGTCTCTTTGAAATTTCACAATTTATGTAAATAATTTTTTTGATTTTTTGATCATTGAAATTCACATTGAAGCACATACACATTGTGCGCCGGTGGCACATATATTACACATGACTGCCAGATTGCTGTCCTTCTTGGGCACCCCCTCTGTCTGGGGTCACATTACTGCCTTCCTCTAGCTAAGTACCATCATCGGAGCCTTCAAAACGCTGGGCATCCTTCTGGAGCATGTACCCAACACTGTGGTCAAACAGTTCGGGAGACTCCTCAGGACGAAATGGTGGGGCTAGGGAGGAGTGACTGGTGCCATTGAGCCAAGGGAAGAGGCCGCGTTGGCAGCTGCTTTGCCAGACAAAGTACCCTGAGCCTGGGTGAGAGAGGATGAGGAGGACGAGGATGGCTTGGTCATCCACTCTACCAAGTCTATTGCATGTTGCGGCTCAACACGGCCAGCTGCTGAAAAAAAGGACAAGCATGTCCCATGGCCACGTGCTGATGGGGATGCACTGTGTCCATGACCAGCACTGTTGTCTCTGAACACAGAGCCTGCTTGCCCTCTTTTATTGGCTTGTGACTGTCTGCCTCTCCTTGTTGGCCATCCAGACATACTAATGGCCTGCAGTGAGATGTAGCTGCACAAAACTGGGATATATATATAAACTGATTATACTGCAGCTAGCAGAATGCCTGCCTGTGGTATTAATAGGATCAGAAGAATAACACCAGCACTTGTCTTCAGGTAGCTATAGGTGCAAATGTGCAGGGTACACGGTACACTAACTGTAAATACTTCAAGCTGCCTGCAAGTGGTATTAATAGGATCAGAAGAAGAACATCAGAACTTGTCTTCAGGTAGCTATAGGTGCAACTGTGCAGGGGTACAAAGTATACTAACTGTAAATACTTCAAGCTGCCTGCCTGTGGTATTAATAGGATCAGAAGAAGAACAACATGACTTGTCTTCAGGTAGCTATAGGTGCAACTGTGCAGGGGTACACAGTACACTAACTGTAAATACTTCAAGCTGCCTGCCTGTGGTATTAATGTGATCAGAAAAAAAACAACATGACTTGTCTTCAGGTAGCTATAGGTGCAACTGTGCAGGGTACACAGTACACTAACAGTAAATACTTCAACCTGCTTGCCTAAGGTATTAATAGGATCAGAAGAAGAACACCAGCACTTGTCTTCAGGTAGCTATAGGTGCAACTGTGCAGGGGTACATAGTACACTAACTGTAAATACTTCAAGCTGCTGCCTGTGGTATTAATAGGATCAGAAGAAGAAAACCAGCACTTGTCTTCAGGTAGATATAGGTGCAACTGTGCAGGGTACACAGTACACTAACTGTAAATTCTTCAACCTGCCTGTGGTATTAATAAGATCAGAAGAAGAATACCAGCACTTGTATTCAGGTAGCTATAGGTGCAACCGTGCAGGGGTACACAGTACACTAACAGTAATTACTTCAACCTGACTGCCTATGGTATTAATAGGATCAGAAGTAGCACACAAGCACTTGTCTTCAGGTAGCTATAGGTGCAACTGTGCAGGGTACACAGTACACTAACTGTAAATACTTCAAGCTGCCTGCCTGTGGTATTAATAAGATCAGAAGAAGAACACCAGCACTTGTCTTCAGGTAGCTATAGGTGCAACTGTACAGGGGTACACAGTATACTAACTGTAAATACATCAAGCTGCCTCCCTGTGATATTAATAGGATCAGAAGAAGAACACCAGCACTTGTCTTCAGGTAGCTATAGGTGCAACTGTGCAGGGGTACACAGTGCACTGACTGTAAATACTGCAAGCTGCCTTCCTTTGGAATTAATAGGATCAGAAGAAGGACACCAGCACTTGTATTCAGGTAGCTATAGGTGCACCTGTGCAGGGTACACAGTATACTAACTGTAAATACTTCAAGCTGCCTGCCTGTGGTATTAATAGGATCAGAAGAAGAACACCAGCACTTGTCTTCAGGTAGCTATAGGTGCAACTGTACAGGTTACACAGTACCCTAACAGTAAATACTTCAACCTGCTTGCCTGAGGTATTAATAGGATCAGAAGAAGAACACCAGCACTTGTCTTCAGCTAGCTATAGGTGCAAATGTGCAGGACTACATAGTACACTAACTGTAAATACTTCAAGCTGCCTGCCTGTGGTATTAATAGGATCAGAAGAAGAAAACCAGCACTTGTCTTCAGGTAGCTATAGCTGCAACTGTGCAGGGTACACAGTACACTAACTGTAAATACTTCAAGCTGCCTGCCTGTGGTATTATTAGGATCAGAAGAAGAACACCAGCACTTGTCTTCAGGTAGCTAAAGGTGCAAATGTGCAGGGGTTCACAGTACACTAACTGTAAATACTTCAAGCTGCCTGTGGTATTAATAGGATCAGAAGAAGAACACCAGCACTTGTCTTCAGGTAGCTATAGGTGCAACTGTGCAGGGGTACACAGTGCACTAACTGTAAATACTTCAAGCTGCTTGCCTGTGATATTAATTGGATCAAAAGAAGCACACAAGCACTTGTCTTCAGGTAGCTATAGGTGCACCTGTGCAGTGTACACAGT
Source organism: Aquarana catesbeiana (assembly GCF_042186555.1). Lineage (NCBI taxonomy): Eukaryota > Metazoa > Chordata > Amphibia > Anura > Ranidae > Aquarana > Aquarana catesbeiana. The sequence continues at coordinate 374,565,425 of NC_133325.1, forward strand.
ACACTAACTGTAAATGCTTCAAGCTGCCTTCCTGTGGTATTAATAGGATCAGAAAAAGAACAACAGCACTTATGTTCAGGTAGCTATAGGTCCAACTGTGCAGTGTACACAGTACACTAACTGGAAATACTTCAAGCTGCCTGCCTGTGGTATTAATAGGATCAGAAGAAGAACAGACCTTGTCTTCAGGTAGCTATAGGTGCAATTGTGCAGGGTACACAGTGCACTATCTGTAAATACTTCAAGCTGCCTGCCTGTGATATTAATGGGATCAGAAGAAGAACACCAGCACTTGTCTTCAGGTAGCTATAGGTGCAAATGTGCAGGGGTACACAGTACACTAACTGTATATACTTCAAGTTGCCTTCCTGTGGTATAAATAGGATCAGAAGAAGAACAGCACTTGTCTTCAGGTAGCTATAGGTGCAACTGTGCAGGGGTAACAGTACACTAACTGTAAAATACTTCAAGCTGCCTTTTTGTGGAATTAATAGGATCAGAAGAAGGACACCAGCACTTGTCTTCAGGTAGCTATAGGTGCACCTGTGCAGGGTACACAGTACACTAACTGTAAATACTTCAAGCTGCCTGCCTGTGGTATTAATAGGATCAGAAGAAGAACATCAGCACTTCTCTTCAGGTAGCTATAGGTGCAACTGTGCAGGGGTACACAGTATACTAACTGTAAATACTTCAAGCTGCCTGCCTGTGATATTAATATGATCAGAAGAAGAAAACCAGCACTTGTCTTCAGGTAGCTATAGGTGCAACTGTGCAGGGGTACACAGTACACTATCTGTAAATACTTCAAGCTGCCTGCCTGTGATATTAATCGGATCAAAAGAAGAACACCAGCACTTGTCTTCAGGTAGCTATAGGTGCAACTGTGCAGGGGTACACAGTATACTAACTGTAAATACATCAAGCTGCCTCCCTGTGATATTAATAGGATCAGAAGAAGAACACCAGCACTTGTCTTCAGGTAGCTATAGGTGCAACTGTGCAGGGGTACACAGTGCACTGACTGTAAATACTGCAAGCTGCCTTCCTTTGGAATTAATAGGATCAGAAGAAGGACACCAGCACTTGTATTCAGGTAGCTATAGGTGCACCTGTGCAGGGTACACAGTATACTAACTGTAAATACTTCAAGCTGCCTGCCTGTGGTATTAATAGGATCAGAAGAAGAACACCAGCACTTGTCTTAAGGTAGCTACAGGTGCAACCGTGCAGGGGTACACAGTACACTATCTGTAAATAATTCAACCTGCCTGCATGTGGTATTAATAAGATCAGAAGAACACCAGCACTTATCTTCAGGTAGCTATAGGTGCAACTGTGCAGGGGTACACAGTACACTCACTGTAAATACTTCAAGCTGCCTGCCTGTGGTATTAATAGATTCAGAAGAAGAACACCAGCACTTGTCTTCAGGTAGCTATATGTGCAACTGTTCAGGGTACACAGTACACTAACTTTAAATACTTCAAGCTGCCTGCCTGTGGCATTAATAGGATTAGCAGAAGTACAACAGCACTTGTCTTCAGGTAGCTATAGGTGCAACTGTGCAGGGTACACAGTACACTAACTGTAAATACTTCAACTTGCCTGCCAGTGGTATTAATAGGATCAGAAGACGACCACCAGCACTTGTCTTCAGGTAGCTATAGGTGCAACTGTGTAGGGGTACATAGTATACTATCTGTAAATAATTTAACCTGCCTGTATGTGGTATTAATAGAATCAGAAGAAGAACACCAGCACTTGTCTTCAGGTAGCTATATGTGCAACTGTTCAGGGTACACAGTACACTAACTTTAAATACTTCAAGCTGCCTTTTTGTGGAATTAATAGGATCAGACGAAGCACACAAGCACTTGTCTTCAGGTAGCTATAGGTGCAACTGTGCAGGGTACACAGTACACTAACTGTAAATACTTCAAGCTGCTTGCCTGTGGTATTAATAGGATCAGAAGAAGAACAGCACTTGTTTTCAGGTAGCTATAGGTGCAACTTTGCAGGGTACACAGTACACTAACTGTAAATTCTTCAACCTGCCTGCCTGTGATATTAATAGGATCAGAAGAAGAACAGCACTTGTCTTCAAGTAGCTATAGGTGCAACTGTGCAGGGTACACAGTACACTAACTGTAACTACTTCAAGCTGCCTGCCTGTGGTATTAATAGGATCAGAAGAAGAACATCACTTGTCTTCAGGTAGCTATAGGTGCAACTGTGCAGAGTACTCAGTACACTAACTGTAAATTCTCCAAGCGTCCTGTCTGTGGTATTAATAGGAACAGAAGAAGAAGAACAGCACTTGTCGTCAGGTAGCTATAGGTGTAACTGTGCAGGGTACACAGTACACTAACTGTAAATTCTTCAAGCTGCCTGCCTGTGGTATTAATAGGATCAGAAGAAGAAATCCAGCACTTGTCTTCAGGTAGCTATAGGTGCAACTGTGCAAGGGTACACAGTACACTAACTGTAAATACTTCAACCTGCCTGCCTGTGGTATTAATAGGATCAGAAGAAGCACACCAGAACTTGTCTTCAGGTAGCTATAGGTGCAACTGTGCAGGGTACAGAGTACATTAACTGTAAATACTTCAAGCTGCCTGCCTGTGGCATTAATAGGATTAGCAGAAGTACAACAGCACTTGTCTTCAGGTAGCTATAGGTGCAACTGTGCAGGGTACACAGTACACTAACTGTAAATACTTCAACTTGCCTGCCAGTGGTATTAATAGGATCAGAAGAAGACCACCAGCACTTGTCTTCAGGTAGCTATAGGTGCAACTGTGTAGGGGTACACAGTATACTATCTGTAAATAATTTAACCTGCCTGCATGTGGTATTAATAGGATCAGAAGAAGAACACCTGCACTTGTCTTCAGGTAGCTATAGGTGCAACTGTGCAAGGGTACACAGTACACTAACTGTGAATACTTCAAGCTGCCTGCCTGTGGTATTAATAGAATCAGAAGAAGAACACCAGCACTTGTCTTCAGGTAGCTATATGTGCAACTGTTCAGGGTACACAGTACACTAACTTTAAATACTTCAAGCTGCCTTTTTGTGGAATTAATAGGATCAGAAGAAGCACACAAGCACTTGTCTTCAGGTAGCTATAGGTGCAACTGTGCAGGGTACACCGTACACTAAATGTAAATACTTCAAGCTGCATGCCTGTGGTATTAATAGGATCAGAAGAAGAACAGCACTTTTTTTCAGGTAGCTATAGGTGCAACTTTGCAGGGTACACAGTACACTAACTGTAACTACTTCAAGCTGCCTGCCTGTGGTATTAATAGGATCAGAAGAAGAACATCACTTGTCTTCAGGTAGCTATAGGTGCAACTGTGCAGAGTACTCAGTACACTAACTGTAAATTCTTCAAGCTGCCTGCCGTGGTATTAATAGGATCAGAAGAAGAAGAACAGCACTTGTCGTCAGGTAGCTATAGGTGTAACTGTGCAGGATACACAGTACACTAACTGTAAATTCTTCAAGCTGCCTGCCTGTGGTATTAATAGGATCAGAAGAAGAAATCCAGCACTTGTCTTCAGGTAGCTATAGGTGCAACTGTGCAAGGGTACACAGTACACTAACTGTAAATACTTCAACCTGTCTTCCTGTGGTATTAATAGGATCAGAAGAAGCACACCTGCACTTGTCTTCAGGTAGCTATAGGTGCAACTGTGCCCGGTACACAGTACACTAACTCTAAATTCTTCAAGCTGCCTGCCTGTGGTATTAATAGGATCAGAAGAAGAATACCAGCACTTGTGTTCAGATAGCTATAGGTGCAACTGTGCAGGGTACAGAGTACACTAACTGTAAATACTTCAAGCTGCCTGCCTGTGGCATTAATAGGATTAACAGAAGTACAACAGCACTTGTCTTCAGGTAGCTATAGGTGCAACTGTGCAGGGTACACAGTACACTAACTGTAAATACTTTAACTTGCCTGTCAGTGGTATTAATAGGATCAGAAGAAGACCACCAGCACTTGTCTTCAGGTAGCTATAGGTGCAACTGTGTAGGGGTACACAGTATACTATCTGTAAATAATTTAACCTGCCTGCATGTGGTATTAATAGGATCAGAAGAAGAACACCTGCACTTGTCTTCAGGTAGCTATAGGTGCAACTGTGCAAGGGTACACAGTACACTAACTGTAAATACTTCAAGCTGCCTGCCTGTGGTATTAATAGCATCAGAAGAAGAACACCAGCACTTGTCTTCAGGTAGCTATATGTGCAACTGTTCAGGGTACACAGTACACTAACTTTAAATACTTCAAGCTGCCTTTTTGTGGAATTATTAGGATCAGAAGAAGCACACAATCACTTGTCTTCAGGTAGCTATAGGTGCAACTGTGCAGGGTACACCGTACACTAAATGTAAATACTTCAAGCTGCTTGCCTGTGGTATTAATAGGATCAGAAGAAGAACAGCACTTTTTTTCAGGTAGCTATAGGTGCAACTTTGCAGGGTACACAGTACACTAACTGTAACTACTTCAAGCTGCATGCCTGTGGTATTAATAGGATCAGAAGAAGAACATAACTTGTCTTCAGGTAGCTATAGGTGCAACTGTGCAGAGTACTCAGTACACTAACTGTAAATTCTTCAAGCTGCCTGCCGTGGTATTAATAGGATCAGAAGAAGAGGAACAGCACTTGTCGTCAGGTAGCTATAGGTGTAACTGTGCAGGATACACAGTACACTAACTGTAAATTCTTCAAGCTGCCTGCCTGTGGTATTAATAGGATCAGAAGAAGAAATCCAGCACTTATCTTTAGGTAGCTATAGGTGCAACTGTGCAAGGGTACACAGTACACTAACTGTAAATACTTCAACCTGTCTTCCTGTGGTATTAATAGGATCAGAAGAAGCACACCTGCACTTGTCTTCAGGTAGCTATAGGTGCAACTGTGCCCGGTACACAGTACACTAACTCTAAATTCTTCAAGCTGCCTGCCTGTGGTATTAATAGGATCAGAAGAAGAATACCAGCACTTGTCTTCAGGTAGCTATAGGTGTAACTGTGCAAGGGTACACAGTACACTAACTGTAAATACTTCAGCCTGCCTGTGGTATTAATAGGATCAGAAGAAGCACACCAGCACTTGTCTTCAAGTAGCTATAGGTGCAACTGTGCAGGGTACACAGTACACTAACTGTAAATACTTCAACTTGCCTGCCAGTGGTATTAATGGGATCAGAAGAAGACCACCAGCACTTGTCTTCAGGTAGCTATATGTGCAACTGTGTAGGGGTACACAGTATATTATCTGTAAATAATTTAACCTGCCTGCATGTGGTATTAATAGGATCAGAAGAAGAACACCAGCACTTGTCTTCAGGTAGCTATAGGTGTAACTGTGCAAGGGTACACAGTACACTAACTGTAAATACTTCAGCCTGCCTGCCTGTGGTATTAATAGGATCAGAAGAAGCACACCAGCACTTGTCTTCAAGTAGCTATAGGTGCAACTGTGCAGGGTACACAGTACACTAACTGTAAATACTTCAACTTGCCTGCCAGTGGTATTAATGGGATCAGAAGAAGACCACCAGCACTTGTCTTCAGGTAGCTATATGTGCAACTGTGTAGGGGTACACAGTATACTATCTGTAAATAATTTAACCTGCCTGCATGTGGTATTAATAGGATCAGAAGAAGAACAGCTGCACTTGTCTTCAGGTAGCTATAGGTGCAACTGTGCAAGGGTACACAGTACACTAACTGTAAATACTTCAAGCTGCCTGCCTGTTGTATTAATAGGATCAGAAGAAAAACAACAGCACTTGTCTTCAGGTAGCTATAGGTGCAACTGTGCAGGGTACACAGTACACTAACTGTAAATAATTCAACCTGCCTGCATGTGGTATTAAAAGGATCAGAAGAAGAACACCAGCACTTGTCTTCAGGTAGCTATAGGTGCAACTGTGCAAGGGTACACAGTACACTAACTGTAAATACTTCAAGCTGCCTGCCTGTGGTATTAATATGATCAGAAGAAGAACACCAGCACTTGTCTTCAGGTAGCTATAGGTGCAACTGTGCAAGGGTACACAGTACACTAACTGTAAATACTTCAACCTGCCTGCCTGTGGTATTAATAGGATCAGAAGAAGCACACCAGCACTTGTCTTCAGGTAGCTATAGTTGCAACTGTGCAGGGTACACAGTACACTAACTGTAAATACTTCAAGCTGCCTGCCTGTGGCATTAATAGGATTAGCAGAAGTTCAACAGCACTTGTCTTCAGGTAGCTATAGGTGCAACTATGCAGGTTACACAGTACACTAACTGTAAATACTTCGACCTGCCTGCCAGTGGTATTAATATTATCAGAAGAAGAACACCAGCACTTGTCTTCAGGTAGCTATAGGTGCAACTGTGTAGGGGTACACAGTATACTAACTGTAAATAATTCAACCTGCCTGCATGTGTTATTAATAGGATCAGAAGAAGAACACCACCTCACCAGCATGTCGGAGGGCGTGATGACGTAGCGCGCATCACGGAGGGAGGGAGGTGAGGGTGTCAGAAGGAGAAGCAGACTCTCCTAGGATCCCCGGAGCGTGTTCATCCAGCCGCCACACAGGACATGCCCGCGGCTAAAGAGGGGAGGAAGATCCCCGATCGCCATTACGAGCGCCGCTGCTGAGGTTCCCTGATTCCAACAGGGGAAGAACACAGAAGCTCCACACGCCGCTCCATACGCCGCTCCACACGCCGCTGTTGGGACATGAGAGGCGGCTGCGGATTCAATACAGACAGAGAGGAAGGGAGGATCTGACGGCGTCCCCCCCTCCTCCCCCCCTCCGGCTTCCCCCCCCCTCGGTCACCCCACAAGATTCTCCAGGCAACGTGTGACCCCGTCGGAGTTCGGCTGAGTCCGGTGGTGGTAAAGTAGGAATAACTCCGTATATAATGTACACAATACCTGCATACAATACCTGTCCATACGTACCAGTTTATATGTTTCAGTGACATTTCACCACAACAGCTTGATATAACGGCGTTAGAAGCTAATGACTAAAGATGGTAGCTGAAACTGCTGTATCTATGTGAAACCTTCCTTAGCTTTGGGATTGTAAGTAAGATCTATTATAATATCTGATATGTAGATGACAAAAGCTATTTGAAGGAGGATAGAATTTAAAGCTATTGCTGTACTGGAAACCTGCAGACATGATTATATAGAGAAAATTCTCTTCACAACCTACTATAACAGTCTAAGAGGTTAATGAATGACAAGGTGTCTGGAGCAGGTGTTCTGATTGATTCCCTCAGCTTGGGTGTTATCGCTAATGTTATTACTAATATCTGTTAACATATGCTGGATATATCGGGGACAGAAGTAAACTGATTGAAGTTTCGGTTTTGGGAAGGTATTTTCCCCCGATGGAGCAATGAAGCCTGTCTCAAATCTGTGAAAAAGGGTTCCTAGGTGGAAAATCCCAGACTGGGGACTGATAAGAGTGATGCATCTCTGAGATACTGGTCCCTGAGAGGGCCTGGGTCATTTCTGGGAGGCGTTTTACCCCCCCCTTCCCCCGGACTGAATATTTTAAATAATATAAAGGTGGGGTACTGTCTAGAGCAGGACTCAGAAAATAACCACCAGGGCTGATACCCCTGAAGGATCCATACCTATAAGAGGTGGGAAGAGGTTCAGTTAATCCTGGGGAAACCAACAGGGGGTCAGAGGAAGAAAGGAGGAATGAATAAAGCGACAACAAAAAAAGGAGGGGCACCTAAAACGCCGAGGGATAGGACAGCTGGAAGCTCAATAAAACAGTTCATGTCCCAAGGTGGGAGTCCAAAAGGAGGGGAGCAAGGAGCCCAAGGAGGAAGAGGGGGAACTCCAGATAAAAAGGGGGACAAAACGATTCAATCAAAAGAAAACTCAGTAGTGGAAAGTGTTGAAAGTGAAGGAGATTTAAGCCGGGTGGAAGGGAGAAGCACAAGTGCCCCAATGCTTTCAAAGGAGGAAATGAGAGACATGCTTAAAAATCTGGAGCTCTCAATAAAAGTTGAAATAGGCCTGGTGAGAGCAGACCTGGGAAACTTACTGGAGAGGGTAGAAACAACGGAAAAAAGAACGGAGGAATTGGAAAAGGAGATAATGAACCTCAAAGAACAAATTAAAACCTCTAGACAAAATCAGAAGATAATTTTATATAAGATCGAGGATCAGGAAAACCGAGATAGGAGACAAAATATAAGACTTCGTAATATCCCAGAAAACAAAGGAGAAGATCTGAGAAGGATGATTCCTCAAATACTGGGGCCTCTGGTTGGAGAGGAGGATAAGGAATTCCCAAAAATAGAAAGGACTCACCGAGTTGGAAAATTACTCAACTCGGACCACCAGAGGCCGAGAGATATAATAATTCGTTTTAGGTTCTATGAGGACAAAGCTCGAATCCTATCCAAAATGAGAGGTAAACCCCCGGAAAAATTTGAAGGGTCAGAGTTCCAAATCTATGCGGATCTTGCCCCCGAAACCCTCGCTAGGAGAAGGCTGTTGAAGCCCTTATTAGATCAGATGAGAGAACTAAACATTAAGTATAGCTGGGGTTTCCCGGCGTGTCTGAGAGGCTTTAGAAATGGAAGATTGGCAAGATTGAGGTTTCCAGAGGATCTAAGGGACTTCTGTGATAGGCTTGATATGAAAGAACCGGAGCTGCCGGGCTGGGGAGAGGGGTGACTGGGTGTGTGTGTGGGGGGGGGGGCGGGGGGGGGTGAGGTGGGGTAGGGAGGGTTGGTTTGGTGGTTAATTAGATTAGTGGAGTGGAAGGGTGGCGGGAGGGAGGAGGAGTTGCTCTGTGTGTATCCGGTTTGCCCCTCTCTGCTTAAAACACCAGGCAGGGGGGGGTAAAGGGCACAACTCGGGCTCCCACCTCAAATAAGTGATTCGTTAGGCTCCATGGTATCCATGGCGCTGGGCGAATGGGGAGCCAGGGGGTGGCTGAGGGGTAGGGAGGGAGGGTTGGGGAGAAGAGAGGGGAAAGGGAAACCCGGTGTACAAGGAAGTAAGAGTGAAGAAGAAAAGAAACAAGATAACAAAGATAGGAATCAGAATAGCTCAGTAATACGAATCCAACAAAAATCAAAAAAAAAAAAAAAAAAAAAAAAAGGCGAGGAGATGAGAAAATTGAAGTTCATGACCTATAATGTAAAGGGTCTTAATGAGCCCACTAAGAGACATAAGATCTTGAGGGAATTAGAGAGATACGGGGCTGAGGTTGTGTTCCTCCAAGAAACCCACTTAACATATTACTCAAAGATTAAGATAAAGTCAAATATGTACCCAACTTGGTTTTACGGAGACTCAATAACATCAAGAGCGAGAGGAGTGGCAATAGGAATAGCAAGAGGGATAAATTTTAGGGTCGAAGAGAGGTTAATAGACCAGGGAGGAAGATATATGTTCCTGAGAGGTTCTTTGGAGGGATGGAAGGTTACACTGGCAAATATTTATGCACCAAACAAAGAGCCGAGTGGTTTTCTAGTAACAATATTAGAGAAACTAATAGAATTTAAAGAAGGCAACCTGATCATGATGGGTGACTTCAATGTCTGTATGGCTCCAGGGGTTGATAGTACGTCTCGTGCGCAGGGGACATTGAATGGGAAGTTGAAGAAACTAAAACAGAAGCTGCATTCGTGTCAACTGGTGGATGTATGGAGGATTATGAACCCAAAGAAGATGGATTTTTCGTTCTATTCCTCTGCGCACGGGACGTACTCTAGGATTGATTATATATTGACGGAACACTCATTGTTGGAAAGAGTCCGGGAGGCTAAGATAGAAGTTATTACCTTATCAGACCATGCCCCAGTTAGTATGAGATTGTCGATACCAGGAAATCAGAGAACCCCAATAACTTGGAGATTAGACGAAGATCTTTTACAAGAAATATCTAATGTGGAGAAAATAGAACAGGAATTAAAACAATATTTTTCAACGAATGATACAGCAGGGATCTCAGGATCATCTTTGTGGGAGGCCCATAAGGCCTACATAAGGGGAGTAATAATGAAGTTAGGGGCAATGAGGAAAAGGGAAACAAGGGAAAAAATTAAAAAACTAACAGAAGAAATATATGATCTGGAGCAAGAACATAAGGAGGGCCCGGGCCAAGGAAAGAAGGTCTATCAAAAATTGGTAAAAAAAAGGGAAGAGCTAAAGGAGCATACAGATCTAGAAATAAAAAAAGCATTCTATAAGGTGGCGAAAGAAAATTACCAGAGTCGAAATAAGAGCAGTAGACTACTAATTAAAACAATAAGAAAGAAAAAAACTAGAAACTACATTGATAAAATCCAAAATAGTAAAGGAGAAATGCTCCATACAACAAAAGAGATAGGGGAATCCTTTAAGGAATATTACAGTGAATTATATTCAGTAGCTAAAAATACAAGGCTAAGAGGTGCAAAGGACAGGAAAACAGTAGAATTCTTGAATAAAGCCAACCTCCCGAAGATTAATGAGATCGACAGAGAAATCCTAGAAAACCCCATAACGATAGAAGAAATTAACAGAGCATTGTCAGAATCAGCTTCAGGCAAAAGCCCGGGGCCCGATGGATTTACTTGTAGGTACTATACAAAATTTAAAGAAATATTGACTCCCAGACTATGTGAGTACATGAACGGGTTGGGTAGAGACTTTGACTTGAGTAGAGAAGCTCTTAGAGCAGAGATCACGGTTATCCCAAAAGAGGGGAAAAACCCTACACTATGCTCTGGCTATAGGCCGATATCGTTGATCAACACCGATGTTAAATTATATGCCAGAGTTTTAGCAAATCGGCTAAAAGAGAGCCTCAATGGTCTGGTACATCCGGACCAAGTGGGGTTCATCCCAAAAAGAGAAGGGCGAGACAATGGCGTGAGGGCACTCCTCTTGCTGCAGCATATCAAGGACAGGGGACCCCCAGGTCTACTCTTATCTATAGACGCGGAGAAAGCGTTTGATAGAGTAGACTGGGGGTTCATGTTCCAAACTCTGGAATTTATGGGTATAGGTCCAAAAATGATGAATAGGATACGTGCTCTGTATAATCACCCTACTGCTTCGATAAAAATTAACGGCTCCCTTTCAGAGGCTTTTGAAATGGAAAATGGAACGAGGCAGGGGTGCCCTTTGTCCCCCCTGCTTTTCGTTCTTTCCCTGGAGCCACTGTTGTCAGTAATTAGGGCGGACCCGGACATTTGGGGTATAAGGGTTGGGGATGAGGAGCACAAGATCGCGGCCTTTGCCGACGATGTTCTGCTGTTCATGACCAACCCCAGAATTTCGATGCCTAATTTCCTCGAAGTCATGAGGCAATATGGTGAAGTATCAAATTTCAAAATCAACTTGGCAAAATCGGAAATCCTGAATATCAACCTGGGAAAGAGGGAGGAAAAAAAGTTGAAAAAGGAATTTAAATTTTTATGGAAAAAAGAAATAAATTATTTGGGTATAAAACTGGCCAATTCACTAGGGAAGATCTATAAAGTAAATTTTATCCCACTACTAGACGAAATAAGATCAGAGAGTAAAAAGATTATAACTAAACCACTTTCATGGTTCAGGCGTATCAACGCCATAAAAATGATATTATTACCTAAAATCACCTATAAACTACAGATGCTTCCACTGAATATCCCTCAGTACTATTTTAAAAAATTGAAATCAATCATTATGAGAGCTGTTTGGAAAAATAGAAGGGCTAGAGTGTCTTTTGATATCTTAAAACAGGAAAAAAGAAAAGGGGGCTTGGCGATACCTGACATTCAGGGTTATTATAGGGCAATACTGGTTTCAAGAGCGATAGAGTGGTTTAGAGAGAACACACAGAAAAGATGGGTAAATATAGAGAATAGTTTGAGTAAGGCGCACTTAGGACATTTGATTTGGAATCCTCCACACTATAGGGTATTAGATATAAATACACATTCACTGACAAAGGTGGTCTTTAGAGTCTGGGATATAGTTTACAAACAAGTAAATAACACTTATAATTCTCCGTTAATCTCACTTTCAGAGAATGATTATTTTGCACCTGGTAAAAAGGAAATTGGGGGGAGCTGGATAAAAAAGGGAACACTACAGTTGAGAGATATTATTAAAGAGGGGAAGATAGTCACGTTTCAGGAATTAAAGCACAAAACAGATATTTGGGTATTAGATCGCTGGAGATACCTGCAGTTAAGCCATTTTATCAGCCGCCTACCACATCCAATAAGATCAGGAGAGGAGCTATCGGACTTGGAAAAGATATGTACGTCAAATAACACTAAAGGTATAATATCAAAACTTTACAAACTGGGTTTGGCAAAGAGTAGCAGGGAGATACCACCATTTATTATTAAATGGGAAAATGAATTAGGAGTACAGTTAGATAGTAATAGATTAAAGAAAACTCTGGAGCTGACCCACAGTTCGTCAACTGACATCAGTGTTGCCGAAATGAACTACAAAATCCTAACAGGCTGGTACATTACCCCGGATAAGGCAAGTAAATATCAAAAAGATAAAACTGCGGAGTGTTGGAGGGGGTGTAAAGGTGTAGGAAACATGGCTCACATCTGGTGGGATTGCCCCGTAATTAAACGGTACTGGCTAAAAATTCTGGGATACATCAAGCAGATAACTAAGATTGAGGTTAAATTAGACCCCTGGATAGTGCTACATCATGGGACAAGTGGGGAGGTAAAAATTTATAAAAACACCCTAGTACCACACCTGTTGAATGCGGCAAAAAAGGTTATAGCAAAGAACTGGAAGAAGCTAGAGGGCCCATCAATATGGGAGTGGGTTGATGTAGTAGAAGGGATTCGGTATATGGAGGAAGGAGGACCTGAAAGAGAAGTTGAATCAGCAGAAGGGAGGAACAACTGGCAAAACTGGAAGGAGTTTAAAAAATCATGGAGTATTACTGAAGGTTTGAGAATAAGAATTGATTAAAATAGAGATAACATCTAATGTACACAAGAGGTGCGGGGGGGGGGGGGGAGGGCGGGGGGGTAGGAGGGCGGGATAGGGGTTGGGGTTCCTTTTCCTTTTGTATTTGCTGAATTGAATATAAGATATGTACACTTGTTCAGTAAGCTACAAATGATGTGAAAAAAAAGGAGAGACACAGATGACACTGACTAAGTGGATCAGGTCTCCAACTATAATCACTGAGGTGGCAAAAAAAAAAAAAAAAAAAAAAAAAAAAAGAAGAAGAACACCAGCACTTGTTTTCAGGTAGCTATAGATGCAACTGTGCAAGGGTACACAGTACACTAACTGTAAATACTTCAAGCTTCCTGCCTGTGGTATTAATAGGATCAGAAGAAAAACTCCAGCACTTGTCTTCTGGTAGCTATAGGTGCAAATGTGCAGGGTACACAGTACACTAACTGTAAATACTGTAAAAACACCTGCCTGCCTGTCAGTATATTAGAGAATAACAGGAACGGATCTAGCTAAACTGAATACAGTGTATATATATCTATATTTATAGATATATATAGAACACCTGGGATGCATATATATAAACAATACACTGTAAGTGCAGCTAACTGACTCGCCTGCCTACTCTATCTAACCTAAATCAAATGACATTGTCTCTCTCTCTGTCCAATTCTCTCCGCCGCTGCAACACACTACACAAGGCCACCACGTAGACGACCTTATATAGTGTGGGGCGTGTACTAAACCCCCTGAGCCATAATTGGCCAAAGCCACCGTGGCTTTGGCCAATTACGGCTCTCTGTGCAGAAGGCGCTGTGATTGACCAAGCGTGCCACTCGAATTTGGCGCGAACGGCCCATAACATTTGCAATTCGGCGAACTGTCAAACACACAATTTTCGAGGCGAACATGGGTTCGACTCGAACTCAAAGCTCATCCATAGTTGTGACTGCCATTTCTTAGTTTGCCTTTAGTTGAGAATTTCACTTGCCATCACCTTGCTTTAAATCTACCTGCCCTGATCTTGCTGTAATCTGCGGCTTGCAATATACTTGTTATCAGCCCCCCAACACATAGGTAAACTCTTTTCTAATCCTTTTGCACCATCCATACCCCAGCTGGTTTCCAGCCTGTTTGATGATCTATTGTGTACCCTGTGGCATTTTATTGCTGTCATGACCAGTCTCAGGACAGCTGGTCTACCTGCAAGTCATAGGTTGCCCCTTTGGGACTATAACCATCCCACCCACACTCTGTGATTTACTTGTGACTGCTAAGAGTGATGTAGCAGTAGCGACAGAGCATGCGCTAGTTCATTACGCCTCTTCTGAGAAAAAAATAGTTAGAACTGAGTTGGTTGTTATATTGTATATTTATTTGTCAGGCACATTGATAAATAATCTAAATTTTATGTATTTTTATTCTGTAGGGCTGCACACCCATATCAAGCACCTGAACAATTACTCATCTGAATCCTAGGAAATATATGCTAAGCTGATATACACACATCTTTCCAAGTTATACTGAAAATTGATGTTTTCATAGTAGAAGTTTCAAATCACTGTTTTTTATGGAAATCTTGTCAGAGCAGTGAACCTCAAAACATTACTTGGCCAACTCCATATCATTATAACACACAAGTGTCAGGCTCAATAAGACTTAGATGAACACACATGCTTTTGGCAGATGGTTGAGTGCACTGTCAAGAGGAGCAAAGAACTGTTATTTAAGACTCAATCCCCGCTTTTAGCACTAATCTTATCACTACTTGTTTAATGCAATGCAGAATGCATACTAGCACCTAATTGTGTTTGACCCTGAGGGGAAAACTGCTTTACTAGGCAGTACAGATACATTTTTCAGGGTTGTAAAATAGCATACAAAGTACAAACTACTTTAGTTTCAACATATGGAATTTTTTACATTTTCTTGGTGGTGATTATGTTGCAAAATCTATTGCAGTAAAAATGCCTGTTTAGTAGTTTTTAAATGTTGTTGAAGCAATATTTGATGATAGTGTATTATATAATAAAAATAGGTATAAAATAATTTCAACAAAAACCCATAACTGTTGGTGCTCTCATGCTTCATAATAAACAGTTGTGAAAAATTAAAATGTTCCCATTAAAAGCTGGAATTGCCCCATGTAGCAGAAATTACTTCTTGTAGGCATTTTTTATGTAACTGCCATTCAGTTTCTGACATTAACTCTGTGAAATTTTAGATTACTTCTCCATGCAAAATTCAATCTGTTGTGTGTTTCTTTGCATGAATAGCTTGTTTCAACACCCTCTAATGCAGGTCACTTTCTACCTGATTGTAATGCATGCCCTTTGACCACAGTTTTCACAAGATTTACCTGTACACCCCACAAAGAAATTTCTAGGTTCTTGGAGACTTCTTTAAGCAACAAGCGGTCAGCTCTTGGGTTGAATTTGCTGGGTTGCAGAAGTTCCAGAACCTATTTTGAAAACTCTGGCCCTTCTACCCAATTTAGTCAGCAATCATGTGATTCAGATGTTGTCGGCGATTGTTGCTTGCAGGCAGGCTTCGCTGTTGTAGCTTAGAGCGGTATTAAACCGAAAACCTAAAATGTTATATATTGCAGCTTACCAATTCTTAGATGTGGTGGCTCCATTAATTTTCTTTTTTTTTCCAGGCTTTATTCCCTCTGTTTTTTCCTGCGGATCTGCGAGTAACACACCCTCTGTAGTAGAGTTCTCCAATAGTGGATGAGGAGCACAAGGGGAAGTTTGGACAGCAACATTGCTAGTCTTGGGAGAGGGGAATGTTAGATTTACAAGCAGATTTAGATACACTAACAAATTGAAAACAAACTCCAGCTCACACTGCAGTTACACAAGCAGTTAAAGCAACAGTTTTTTTTTGTTTTGTTTATAGGGGTAATGGTTTCACACAAATAAATAAAAGCTGACCATTGTGAACACCCCTGCCAGTGGTAAATAGTTTGTTTCAACAATCCAACTGCTACATTTGCAGATCAGCTTGTTCTGACTAAACACAACAGACTTGCTGGCTAGATCACCTGGTGAAAATAAGGAAAAAGGAGCCTAAAAAAATGAATGCAGCCATCAAATCTAAGAATTGGTAAGCTGCAATATAATAAATATTTATTACCACTAAAAAAAAATAAAAAAATGCAGCACTGACACTGTCTCCCTTTCAGGGATCAGAGAATCAGAGGCACAATAGTCATCAGATTGAGACCCTACCATTAGGAAATGAGGCAACAAGTTGCTTATGCAGCACCTCCCTAAATTACTGTATTTCTGACTCCTTCTGGAGTGGTCGCAAGAAAACAGCCATATTACCTTTGTGTTGGTGCTGCCCACCCTATACTGGTCTCTCTCTTTAATGACCCAATTCCTAGTATGCTTTTGACGCACACCATTTGACGCAAATTGCCTTCAGCTGAAGGTCCTGAGTTCTTGGTGTCACTAAGTACAACACTCCACAAAATGTTCTCACCTCAGCCATGTACAACATCTGGAGTTTCAGAGGGGTTAAACATCCCTCTTAAAGCCTAAACCATTTCCTCGTCCCCTTCAGCACCCAACCCTTCTTATCCTCTTGTAATTCTTCCTCTGCTTTCCACCATGTCTGCCTAACAGGTATAGTGGTAGTGGGCAAATGTTCCTATTGGCCCTCAGACAACAGCAAGTACTCTTCCTCTAGTGCCTCCAGTCCCTGGTCTTTTACATCATGCATGTGTCATTCAGGAGGAATACAAGCAGTTGTCAAGCCATGTGACATATCAGCTCACCCTTTTGGTCACCTACTTAAAAAGTGCCAAAATGCATTGTTTGAGGATGCTTCTCAAACTAATGCCTTGGTAACAAGTACACAGGCTGTCCTCAAACAATGGGAATTTAGATACCATTGTTGCATTTCAATTGACTGTTGAGCACAGTCTATTGTCTTTGTCAGTACAGTAAACTAGTAACCTGGTCAAATAGAATGTATGATATCGGAGTGTCATCTTGAGGTAGAATTTGAGAACACCTCTCAAATTGAAAATAGTACAGTGCAGCAGTCTGTTATTTTGTTGTTAAGGTAAACAAGTTTGTAACCGTTGTCGGTAAACAACATACATTGTACATAATTACATAGTAGGTGAGGTTGAAAAAAGACACAAGTCCATAAAATCCAACCTATGTGTGTGATTTTATGTCGGTATTACATTGTATATCCCTGTATGTTGTGGTCGTTCAGGTGCTTATCTAATAGTTTTTTGAAACTATCATTGCTTCCCGCTGAAACCACAACCTGTGGAAGGGAATTCCACATCTTTGCCGCTCTTACAGTAAAGGATCCTCTACACAGCTTAAAGTGACTGTAAGGGTAATTTACTGTGTAGCTCGTTTTGCACAGAGTGGCCCTGAACCTGCTCCTCTGGGGACCCCCCGGCGGCTCTCGTGACTCCTCCCCACATCAGATAACCCCCAGGAAAAGCGCTCTCCTGGGCATGGGTCCATAGAGGCCAAATGCAGGATTCGGCCCCACCCCCAGCGCCCGCGTCATTGGATTTGATTGACAGCAGCGGGAGCCAATGGCTGCACTAATTAAACCGAAGGAGAGTCAGGTGACACCTAATTAATGAAGGTGTTCTTTAGGTAAGATTTGTCTAATTAACTAGTACTAAATACATCATAGAAATGGACCTAATAAGGACACTATACCTAGTACCTAATTGTAAAAAAAGTTAAATCTTACAAGAAGGCCGGTTCCTCTGAAACAGTTAAATGCATGTAGAAAAAGGAGACTAGAGCGTCTAAGAGAAAGGTATCTTAAACGAGGAACACACAGATATTATGAAAATACAAAATTTAATCTTTACTTAAAGACCATCCACCCGTATAAATTATTGGCAACAATAACCTCCACCAAGAAATGTAAAAATCGTAAGTAGTACTGATAACAGACACACCACTCGCAACCTCCTCATACACTCACACTCCCCCAGGTGGCCAGCTACCAATTGAGATCACACTTTTAAATGGGCGTAACAGAGCAGCAGAAAAAATTATTATTCAGTAAGGTGCCAGAAAAAATGGAATAAGACCTCAACAAATAGCAAACTCTATTAGTAGTAGATGGCTGATCTGCCAGTAAACGGTAGAGTAATACAATGTATAAAAAAGTAAAGAGCAGTGTGTAAACTGAGCAGATTAGGTCCTTGGAAAATAAATCAGCTGATAATCAGGTTGAAGCACAATAGGGCATATAGAAGATCTGTATATATCTGTAGTAAAAGCCACATCAGGCATAGCAAACTTGTGAAACTGACACATACCTTTGCTCCATGCCTGTACAGAGCTAAGAATGTGTGTGACCGATGAGCTTACCACATCTGATGTCTGGAGGTATAAATTAATGAATCAGACCTCACCAGTGATGGGAAATCACAAAAAGTTCAAAGAAGAACAGTAGTTCGTTGTTTGTTCTCCAGCATTAGTTGATTCTAAAGCTGAGAACAGGCTGGTCGGAGCGGATGTTAACACTTCTCTGAACCCTGCACACTTTGCTCTGTGAACGCTTCCCACTAGCATGCTGGGCACTTCAGCCATTCAGTGCTGGGAGCGGAGCCCTTGTGAATAGGGTCAAGGCGGAAGCTGGATGATGATTCACGGCTATGCACAGTTCTCCAAAGTCCTGTCTGTTTTCCAAGGCAGTAATGTGTTTGGCTCCCGGGGATCACGCTGTTCCAAGAAATTATTCTGTTCAACTGGCAGTAGAGGAGACGGTAGGGGGAGGTTGGAAATTAGGTAGCAGGGTGGGTGCTGTGAATGTTGGGGAGTCTAGTTGATGCGTTTCAATCGGCAGGCGATTTTCTTCAGAGCTAGAGTAGTACTGGAACACTAACAGCTAAGTTGTTAAAAAATAAACCAAATCAGCTGCAGCGGTTTCCAGTCAGACAGCCCACATTCAAAGGTTAACCCTAAAAACTCATTTAACACTGTGCAGATACAAATCTCTGATAAACCCCGACCCGAGCACACACACACGTTCATATAGATAAATAATTAAGCCTAGCTTACAGTACTTAGAAAGGAAAAAGAAGTAAGATAATCTCTGTAAAGGAATAAGAGAAGAATAAATAAATAGTAAAACAAAACAGAAAATACATAATTAGGGAAACACCTGTTAGACATAGTCAAGTGAAAAATTAGAAGTTTAAATGCCAGCTTAAGAAAATAGGCTGACAGTCATAAATGAATGTTTTACAAGTACCTAGTTAGCTAGAAAGGGAGAAAAACATATAGAAGTAATCTAAGATGTCTCTTAACTGAGGAGAGGTTACAGTCTCATATGCACTATCAGTATGAGTATCAGTCTACATATACTTGTATGCCTATTGACTAGGACTCTAAAAAGACCGACAGATTACACTCATTGTTGGAACCGGCTGGCTGGAGGGAATTTAAAAGATAGATCCACATTTTTTCTTTTTGGTAATAAATTCAGTCGAAGTCTCCCCTTCTGAGGGGCAGGTTCAATCTATAGATACCTTTGTTCCAGAGGCCACTTGGATCCCCTCCATGTTCATTCAGAAAATGTAGGGGGAGTGGACGTTCATCATCTTTCTTGAGGATACTTTGGATGCGCTCACTGATCCTGACCTTAAGTTGTCTTTTTGTTTTTGCCCACATAGATTTTACCACAAGGGCAAGTGCCCATATAGATCACCTGTGTGGTGGAGCAATTAATAAATTCTTTAATTCTGAACTCTTTTTGGCCTGTAGAATCAGTGAACACATCCGTCCTCTCCACATATCTATAGAATATTTTCTGCATGAGTAGCAACCTCTCAGAGGGGGAAGATCACTAACCCAGTTCTTACTGGGAGATCTAATGTATTCAGAATGAGACAGGGTATCCCTGAAATTTTGGGATCTACGTGCTGTCATCACCAATGAATCTGCCCAAAATAGGGGCATCCGATAGAATGTGCCAATGTTTGGAGAGAATATCTCTTACCTGAGATATTTTCTCCTTGGGTGAAATAGTCAAAAGTTTGTCTCTTTTAGTATTTATAGCTCTTTTCTTAGCCTTCCTAATGGACCTATGAGAATAACCTCTATCCCTGAATCTTGTATAAAGTTCAGTTGCCTCTCCTCGGAAGTCAACATCCAAGGAGCAGTTCCTTCTGATTATCAGGAATTGTTCAATTGGAATTCCCTGGATCAAAGCACGAGGATGGTGGCTAGTTGCCTCGAGGACGGTGTTAGCCGATGTTTTATTGCGGAACGTCTTCATCACTAGACGCTCACCCTGGAGACTGATGTTAAGATCGAGAAATGAAATTGTGTCTGGATCATAAGTATGAGTGAAACAAAGGTTTCTCTCGTTGGTGTTTAGTTCCTGCATAAACTTATCCAGCTCTTGTGAGGTGCCCCCCCAAATCATGAAAATATCATCAATGTACCTCAGCCACAGCTTGCTGTGGCTGGGGTACAGTGGCGAGACGTACACCGACTCCTCCTCCCCCTTCTTCTCTTATTCCTTTACAGAGATTATCTTACTTGTCAGCTAGACGCCCCAACATTCACAGCACCCACCCTGCTACCTAATTTCCAACCTCCCCCTATCCTCTACTGCCAGTTGAACAGAATCATTTCTTGAAACAGCGTGATCCCAGGCAGCCAAACACATTACTGCCTTGGAAAACAGTCAGGACTTTGGAGAACTGTGCATAGCCGTGGATCATCCAGCTTCTGCCTTGACCCCATTCACATGGGCTTCACTTCCAGCGCTGAATGGCCGAAGTGCCCAGCATGCTAGTGGGAGGCGTTCACAGAGCAAAGTGTGCAGGGTTCGGAGAAGTGTTAACATCTGCTCCGACCAGCCTGTTCTGAGAACCAACTAATGCTGGAGAACAAACAACGGAACTACTGTTCTTCTTTGAACTTTTTGTGATTTCCCATCACTGGTGAGGTCTGATTCATTCATTTATACCTCCAGACATCAGATGTGGTAAGCTCATCGGTCACACACATTCTTAGCTCTGTACAGGCATGGAGCAAAGGTATGTGTCAGTTTCACAAATTTGCTATGCCTGATGTGGCTTTTACTACAGATATACACAGATCTATATGCCCTATTGTGCTTCAACCTGATTATCAGCTGATTTATTTTTCAAGGACCTAATCTGCTCAGTTTACACGCTGCTCTTTACTTTTTTATACAACGTATTACTCTACCGTTTACTGGCAGATCAGCCATCTACTACTCTTAATAGAGTTTGCTATTTATTGAGGTCTTATTCCATTTTTTCTGGCACCTTACTGAATAATAATGTTTTCTGCTGCTCTATTACGCCCATTTAAAAGTGTGATCTCAATTGGAAGCCAGCTACCTGGGGGAGTGTATGAGGAGGTTGCGAGTGGTGTGTCTGTTATCAGTACTACTTACGATTTTTACATTTCTTGGTGGAGGTTATTGTTGCCAATAATTTATACGGGTGGATGGTCTTTAAATGAAGATTCAATTTTGTATTTTCATAATACCTGTGTGTTCCTCGTTTAAGAAACATTTCTCTTAGATGCTCTGGTCTCCTTTTTCTACAATAGCTGCGCTGCTATCAATCTATCCAATCAAGAGCTGGGAGCCCGTGGAGAGAGAAACAGCACGTCCCCGCCGACTGAATGAAGGGGTTCAGGTTAGTAAAACGAGCGGGCTAGGGGGCTGTTGACTGCCAGGTGTTTTTTCACCTTAATGCATAGGATGCATTAACCACTTGGTGAACAGCGCACACCGATGTACATCGGCAGAATGGCACTGGTAGGCAAAAGAGCACACAAGTACATCCCCTTCAAGAAGTGGTTGGTCTTATAGCAGCACCATCTTGAATTTAAACACATTGTAGGGTGTGCCCCCCAAATATGTTTTTGTATTTTGCCCTTCAAGAAGTGGTGTCGCAGGTGCACGCCCACCGCAGTCTCCGTGACCGTGACTGCGGGTTCGGCGGTCTCAATGTCCGCCAGGTGCCCAGGATAGTGTCACAGAGAGGAAGAACGGGGAGATGCTTTTGTAAACAAAGCATTACCATGTTCTGCCTAGTGACAGGACAGAGATCACAGCTCTCTGTCATCGAGAGCAGTGATCACTGTCCTGTGTGTTAAAGCCCAGCCCCCTAACAGTTAGAATCACTCCCTAGGACACATTTAACCCCTTCACTGGCCCCTAGTGGTTAACCCCTTCACTGCCAGTGTAATTTACACAGTAATTAATGCAATTTTATTGCATCGATCGCTGTATAAATGACAATGGTCCCAAAATAGTGTAAAAAATGTCCGATGTGTCCGCCATAATGTCGCCGTCCTGATAAAAATTGCAGATCGCCGCCATTACTAATAAAAAGAATTAAAAATAAAAATGCCATAAAACTATCCCCTATTTTATAGATGCTATAAATTTTGCGCAAATCAATCAATATACGTTTATTGTGATTTTTTTTTACCAAAAATATGTAGAAGAATATATGTAGAAGAATACATATCGGCCTAAACTGAGAAAAAAATAGTTTTTTTAGATTTTTGGGGGATATTTATTATAGCAAAAAGTAAAAAAATATTGTGTTTTTTTAAAAATTGTTGCTCTTCTTTTATTTATAGCGCAAAAAATAAAAACCACAGAGGCGATCAAATACCACCCAAAGAAAGCTCTATTTGTGTGGAAAAAGGACGTCAATTTTGTTTGGGTACAATGTCGCACGACCGTGCAATTGTCAGTTAAAGCGATGCAGTGCCGAATCACAAAAAGTGCTCTGGTCAGGAAGGGGGTAAAATCCCCTTGGGCTGAAGTGGATAAGGTGAAAAAACACGAACCTTTACAACCCCTTTAAGGTTAAACCCCTTTTCTTCTAATTTTAATGAGTGGCCACGTGTTTTATTAAACTCCCTTTAGCGTAAAAGTTATATCCCTATTGTGGGGTCACCAGTATGATATTTGTAAATTGAAATCATATCCCCTCTCAAGCGTCTCTTCTCCAGAGAGAATAAGTTCAGTGCTTGTAACCTTTCCTCATAACTAATGTCCTCCAGTCCCTTATATTAGTCCTCCAGTCCCTTATATTAGTTTTGGTGCCCTTCTCTGTACCCGCTCCATTTCCAGCACATCCTTTCTGAGGACTGGTGCCCAGAACTGGACAGCATACTCCAGGTGAGGCCGGACCAGAGTTGTAGAGTGGCAGAATTATCACTTTATCTCTTGCGTTAATCCCCTATTTAATGCATGCCAATATTCGGTTTGCTTTGTTTGCAGCAGCTTGGCATTGCATGCCATTGCTGAGCCTATCATCTACTAGGACCCCCAGGTCCTTTTCCATCCTTGATTCTCCCAGAGGTTCTCCCCCCAGCGAGTAGATTTTATTCATATTTTTGCCACACAAATGCATTATTTTACATTTTCCACATTTTTCCACAATAAACCTCATTTGCCATGTAGTTGCCCCCCCCCTTTAATTTGTTCAGATCTGCTTTCAAGGTTTCCACATCCTGCTGAGAAGTTATTGCCCTGCTTAGCTTAGTATCGTCCGCAAATACAGGGATTGAACTGTTTATCCCATCCTCCAGGTCGTTTATAAACAAATTACATAGGATTGGTCCCAGGACAGAATCCTGGGCGACCCCACTACCCACCCATGACCATTCCGAGTGCTCCCCATTTATCACTACACTCTGAACTCACCCTTGTAGCCAGTTTTCAATCCATGTACTCACCCTATGGTCCATGCCAACGGACCTTACTTTGTACAGTAAACGTTTATGGGGAACTGTGTCAAATGCTTTTGCAAATTCCAGATACACCACGTCTACGGACCTTTCTTTATCTAGATGGCAGCTCACCTCCTCATAGAAGGTTAATAGATTGGTTTGGCAAGAATGAGTCTTCATGAATCCATGCTGATTACTGCTAATGATACAGTTTTCATTATTAAAATATTGTATATAGTCCCTTATCATCCCCTCCAAGAGTTTGCATACTATTGATGTTAGGCTAACTGATCTGTAATTCCCGGGGATACAAAGCCTTCACAAAGCCTTCTCCTTTGCTTTTATGTGCATTTTTACACTGGAGTTAAGCCACTCAGGACGTTTGTTCGCTCTTTTAAATATATTTCCCAATGGGATGTACTGGCTAATGCCCTTATTTAATATGCTCTTAAAGCAAACCCATGTCTCCTCCATGTTCTTTGTTCCTAAGATTTTATCCCAATTAATATCTTCTAGCAAGGTTCGTAGTTTAGCTAAGTTGGCTCTTCCTATTTGTGTGATTTATACTGAAGCGAATTGACCAGAAATCACTGTTTCCTAAATTGCCCTGTATTTCCACATCCGTGATCAGGTCTGTATGTATTGGTAATCAGTAGGTCTAGTAAATCTTTGTTTCTAGTTGGCACTTCTACCATCTGACTCATGAAATTGTCCTGCAAGACATTTAGGAACTAGCGAGCCTTAGACAAATGTGCAGGTTCCTTCCGCACAATCTATGTCTGGATCTGTATCCCCCTCCTCCCCCAGGTTAGGGGGGCTATACTCCCAGTATTACTTTCCCCTTAGTTTCATCCCTTTGGAGCTCTACCCATAAGGATTCTACCTCCTCCCTAGCTCCCTTAGTGATTGCATCTCTCACATTCACTTGTACATTATTCTTGATATACAGGCATACCCCTCCCCTTTTTTTACTCTCCCTATTCCTGCGATAAAGGGAATACCCTTGAATAGTTGCCAGCCAATCATGAGAGCTGTTGAACCAAGTCTCTGAAATTCCCACAAAATCTAAATCCTCCTAGTACAACAGTATCTCTAGTTCTCCCATCTTGTCCGCCAGGCTCCTGGCATTGGTCAACATGCCACATAGTTTAGACCGGTCACATACTGTCTTCTTATTGGGTGTTCCGAGGTTGCAAATCGGATTTGTTACTATACTTACCTCGGGTTTATGTGCTTTAGTCAACCTGCCACTAATGCCCCCATTACTACCTTTTGGAATATGTTCCGCGCTGACTATCACTACCTCTGGATCCTCCCCCGCATCGCCTAGTTTAAAAGCCCCTCTAACTTTTCGGTCATCTTCACTCCCAGCAGATCTGCACCCTCCTTATTTAGGTGCAGTCCATCTCTTCTATAGAACTGGTGACTAAGAAGTTGGTACAGTTCTCCAGGAACCCGAACCCCTCCTTTCTACACCAGCTCCTCAACCACTTGTTTATTTCCCTAATCTCCCTCTGCCTTTCTGGTGTGGCTTGAGGTAACGGTAATATTTCTGAGAATACTACCTTGGAGGTCCTTTTCCTCAATTTAGCTCCTAAGTCCCTAAAATCGTTCTTTATGACACTCCATCTTCCTTTGACTTTGTCATTGGTGCCAACATGCACCATGACAGCCAGGTCTTCCCCAGCCCCTCCCAGTAATCTGTCCACCAGGTCCATGATGTGCCAAACCCGAGCACCCGGTAGACAGCATACAGTTCAGCGCTTCAGGTCTTTGTCACAGATTGCCCTCTCTGTCCTTCTAATGCCGTGTACACACGATCGCACATTCTGACAACAAAATCTATGTTTTTTTTCCAAAAGATGTTGGCTCAAACTTGTCTTGCATACACACGGTCACACAAATCTTGTCGGAAATTCCGAACATCAAGAGCACGGTGACACACAACACGTACGATGGCACTAGAAAAGGGAAGTTCAATAGTCAGTGTGCCACCCTTTGGGCTCCTTCTGCTAATCTCGTGTTAGTAGAAGTTTGGTGAGAGACGATTCGCGCTTTTCAGCCTCGTGCTTTTCCGATTGTTACTGCTCTTCAGTTTGTGCTTGTGGGTTCATATCTGGTTTTCAGTGCGTGTAGTCAGTTTGCATTTGTTTTTCAGTGCGTGTTATTATACAATAGTACGTATTTGATTATCTTGTCCGCTCGTTTCTGATTTTCAACTCGCTCTTCTCAGGCCTTTCTGATTTTCAGTGCGTTCTGTTCGTTCTGACCAGCCGACCATTTTGAAGCCATGATGACCCTCACCCCGGACCAGAGGGTTTTTAACTACTGGCTGGCCAGAGCCAGAAGAGTGGTGGAGAACGCTTTCGGGATAATGGCCAGCCTGTTCCGCCTACTCCTTATGGCAATCAACATGGCGGAATATAAACTTAACCATATAATCCTTGCATGCTGCATTCTCCACAACTCTTTAAGGAGAAATTCAATGAACTATTTTGCCTCAGTTGGGCCTGAGGCCGGACTTCAAGAAAAATCCTTGATGGCGCTTGAAGCTGGCCATCCTGGCTTGCACCCCCAAAGCGCCCGCAAAGTAAGACAGAAGTATGTTGAGTACTTTGCGGGTAGGGGGGCCATTGATATACCAGAAAATATTTAAGAAACATTTTCAAAATAATTTTTTTTAGTTAAACTGAAATAAGATTTACTTAGATTTACTGCTTGTGTTTCTTTAAGCTGTCTCCTAGGTTCTCCAATGGGCTTTTCTTTTTGGCCATTTTCTTCAATAGTGCAAATGTAATTTATTTGATACATGAGGTGACAATCTCTTCTTCAGCGAACTATTATTATGTTGTGGGTCTGCTACACACACACCTTGTTTTTGTTGTTAATGTATGTAATGCATTACTGATAAAAATATACATAATTTTCAGCACCATGAATTTTTTTTGTTGAGTTACGAAAATGGCATGATTGTGGCAAATTATAAAGCACTGTGGGAGTTATTTACTAAAGGAAAATCCACTTTGCACTCCAAGTGCACTGCAAAAGTGCACATGAAACTGCACATGAATCTGCACTGAAAGTGCACTTGTAGTGCAAAGTGGATTTGCCTTTAGTAAATAACCCCCATTTCAGTGTAAACACCAACTTAGTTCAAAAATGATATTGAGCCTTGAAAGAAGAAGCCACACATTGTTGATTAGAAAACTCTTTACTCTGTGCACATTCACATGTGCACTAGAAAAGGGTTTTTGAACAAACCAACATATTTTAGTAATAGCCTTTTTTGTGTTAAAACAGACATGTTTAAAACCATAAACAATACACAACTCAGGAACTTACAAAGTTCAACTTTGACAAAGTGAAGGCAATATCAGACATTAGTATGTCCAAACTGTGTTGATATTGCCTTCATCAGATGGGGTGATGTCACCCCTGTGAAAGCCAAATTTTGAAAATTGAGAGTCAAAATGTGGATTTCCCTCCTGATCCCATGGCTAAGGTCAACATGTGCTAGCTCCCATCATGGGGGATCAATGGACGTGTTTCGGGGGTACAACCCCGTCCTCTCATCTACTTTAGCTGCGAGGAAGGGGTTGCACCCCCAAAACGTGTACCTTGATATCCTGTGATTAGTGACTGTGACTGTGTGCATCTTCAAAATTTGGCTTTCGAAATTTTGGAGAAAAGTTAGAAAAATAGAAAGAGTTTTATAAATGTTGGTGTGTTTTCCATTCTGAGTCTTTTTTCAACATCATTGATGTCTTCCTTGATCTTCTGTAAATCCCGATTGCACACCATGATCTCCACAATGAGGACTTGTGCACTTGCACTTGTGAAATGTGTTTCTTCTTCAACAACATCCACATCACCTAAAAAAAAAAAAAACACCATGTATTATAAATATGCAGGCATCCATTTATTACTTGAAGCTGTGGTCTCAGACACTCACCTGTTGTGGTCACTATTTCGCCCACTTCATAAACCTCTCTTTCCTCCACATCCTCTGGTTGTTGTTTTTGGATTTCCCCTTCTTTAGGAGGTTGGGGGTCTCTGGTGACTTCAGACGTCCCAAGTCTTTTCTCCCCTATGTGAATAAAATAAAGGTATACTTAGCACACAGATATATCTGAGGCAAGAAATAGGAATATGAAACATTGCTTGAAAGTGTCGTACAATTGTCTGTTTTGGCAGAGTTCAAAGCAGAAGACATGATTTTTTCCCTTTACAAAGCTGGAATACATACATTTTTTGTTAAAGTATGACACATGTAGAGACCCCTAGTATCCACTGGAGCACCTGTGTGGGAAAAAGTTTGTTCTGGTGTCCCACACTAGTGCTCCTGCGTCCAGATGTGTAAACAGCTGCTGAGTGTCCTCTCCTTAAACTGAATCAAGTTTGCATTTCATTCTAGTTACAAACCCATCTAAACAACAATGTACTAAACTTCTTTTAAGACAAAAAAGGCATGACCAAATTTAGTTAACCTGCATCTGCAAAAAACATCGTATTAGTGGGCGAACAAACAATGTTTACTATGAACGATTACTGTGCCCACAAACCTGAAGCTTGTCATTTTAAGCTGTACAACAGTAAAGAAAAGCACATGGAGCAGCACGAACGTAATAAGAAGAATAGGAACACACAACAAAATACTTACTTTTTTGCAGCACTCTCTTGATTCTTCTGTACTGATCCTGCTCCCTCAATTTGAGGTCTGACCATTGTTTCATCAGTTGATCCTTGGATTGCCATACCCCAAAATTCTTCGGCTGTCTTTTCACAACTTTAGTCATGATCTTGGCCTTTCTGACATTTGGGTTTGGGTAGGGTCCATGCTTCCCCACATAGTCGGCCCTCTTGAAGATGTCCACCATCTCCACCATCTCTGTAAAGGCCATATTTGAGGCCTTAAATATCCTCCAGAATCGGGACGTTCATGGCTCCAGGCTTTTGTCGTTGCTGCTGCTGTCTTCATGCACCTGTTGTCTCTCCGCCATGTACTCTCCCACTGTGCTGAAAGACAAGGGGTGGGGAATATACTAGATAGAAGGTTGGGGGCGGGCGGAGTTTCACACATGAGCAGTGTATATAAAGCGTAACACGCGTGTGTCTTACGTATGATCTGTGAGCGGAGGAAGGAGTATCGAAAGTGACGATCGTTAGAACGAAGGTATAATTTTAACTTGGTGCATCAGTGGCCTATACTGCTTCTAGATTGAGGCCTATATTGGGACAAGATTAGGAGAGTTTAGCCTGACATTAGGGTTTCTCTTGTGTTGTGTCTTACAGAGAAAATGGATCTATTCAATGATGAGGACTTCATCCCCATATTCATTGCTATGTACAGGGAGCTGCCCTGTCTGTGGCAGGTAAACCACCCCTTTTATAACAATAAACCAAAGAGGAAGGCAGCGTTGGATCAATTGCTGGAATTTGTGAAGCCGGTGATCCCCACAGCAGACATCCCCTATTTGAAGGCCCTAATTGGTGGCATGAGGAGAACTTTTAATAGGGAGCGCAAGAAGGTCCAGGATTCCCACAGAACAGGAGCTGCAGCAGATTACATTTATGTACCCAGGCTGTGGTACT
Organism: Aquarana catesbeiana; assembly: GCF_042186555.1. Taxonomy (NCBI): domain Eukaryota; kingdom Metazoa; phylum Chordata; class Amphibia; order Anura; family Ranidae; genus Aquarana; species Aquarana catesbeiana. The sequence goes on from NC_133325.1 coordinate 374,594,730, forward strand.
ATGACAGACTGCATTTTCTGGCAGGCCAGACTGAACCCAGGCCAGCACTCTCCAATCTTCCTTCAAGGCTTCCTTCTACCTCAGCTGAGGCTTCCGATGTCCAACCTAGGCCTTCCAGCCAGGAAGAAGTGGAGGAGACCAGCTTGAGCCAGGTATAGCATTGTTCAACATATTTCTAGTCAAATAATTAATGATGTTAACTAGATGTTATTATTGATCAGTCATTTCTGATTTTACAAAGTGTTTTACATATCAATAGACAACAGTAGCCACAAATGATTGGGACAAGAATGAAAAATGCTGGGGTCAGAATCATAGTCTTTTCTATTTATTAACATTCAATTTGCAACAGTCATGAGCTGAAAATTGTGTGTGATTGATTAACCAAAAACTAAAACTATGTCACTTTTTCATACACAGGAAAGTCTCAGCCAGGAGGAGGCCATGGAAAGTGGCAGCCAGGAGGTGGTGGGGGTAAGTGGCAGCCAGGAGGTGGCTGGGCCCAGTAGCCTGCCCGAATCCCAGGTCCCTCCCCTCTGCCTTCCAAAAAAAAGGCCCAGGAAGAGGAGTAACCTGGAGGAGGCTGCACTTGGGCTATTTCGGAAGTCTACTGCGGCCCTCAGAATCCCCCAATAATCAAGATGACTATGCCTACATGACAGCCTGCAAAATGCAGGAAATGGAGGAGGGCCAACGCCTCTTCTGTGAGGAAGTTATCTTACCAGCCCTAAATAAGGGGTTGAGGGGCAAACTCACAAGCCAAAGCCACATTTGTGAGCTCAACCATGGTCCTCCTTCTCCTCCTACACCTCCTGCCACAACTACAACACCAGAGCCACAGCCTGGAAGCAAGCGGATCCATAATCTGGATCCAAGGATCTCATTATCTTGATGCTTCATTGATGATATATTAAAAATACGGAAGGGGTCTAAGGCAGATCTGGAAGTTTTTTTGCAAAATATGAATGACAATGAGTGTAACATCATGCTGTCATGGGATATTAGTAATGAAACTATACATTTTCTTGATCTAGAGATTAAAAATACACTCCAAGGTTTAGAAACGAAAACATATTTCAAGGCCACGGACCAAAATTCATATACACCCACATCCAGCTGCCACTTTAGGCCATGAATTAATAACATCCCCAGAGGGCAGTTTATGTGTATCAAAAGGAATTGTACAAACTATAATGATTTCAAGATACAAACAGAGAAGTTGATGGAGATGTTCATCGAGAAGGGATACTTTTTAAAAGCAGAAAAGTATAAGGTTGGAGGTATATATAGGGAACAGCTCTTAATGGACAAGGATGGAAGTGACAATAATAAGGATAATATGGGTACTTGTATAGTTTTAGACTATAATTTACAAAATAGAGATGCGGAAAAGATCAATAGTAGTACTGGGGGGTGCTGAAGCAAGATATGCAATTAAAAGATAGATTGCCAGAGAAACCTAACCTGAGAGATAAACTGGTACACAATATTGTTGAGCCACCCATATCCAAACCTTTGATGTTTTGGGATGTCAAAGGCTTCCATGGTTGTGGAAGGTGCTACAGCTGTATAAGGGTTCCAAACAACATTAGCAAAGTGAAAAGCTTCATAAATCCAAAAACGCAGCACCTACATACTATTAGAGACTTCATCTCGTGGCACGATTGGAGTGGTATATGTTATTAAATGCCCTTGCAACCTATTTTATGTAGGAAGAACTAAAAGGACACTAAAAGTTAGGATGGAGGAACATGTAAGAAATATCCGTAAGGGTTTTGACAAACATCATTTGTCAATACAGTTTAGGGATGTTCATAATCAAAACCTAGCAGAGATGCAGTTTTCAGGTATAGAGGCTCCCAAAAGACACTGGAGGTGGTCTAACTATATAAGAGAGATTAGCAAAAAAGAGTCCTGGTGGATATATCATTGGGGTCCTTGGCGCTGGGGGGTTAAATAAGGAGTTTGATCTTAAATGTTTCCTTAGTAATAGTTAATGTATACACCTGGGTTTTGGTCCATACCGAGTATTAGTATTAACTGAAGTAGAACTTATCAAGGAAGGATCAGTACGGTCACATAATATAAGGTAATTTCATGTAAATATAAGAATAAGGCATATGGGCATCAGTTGAGATTATGACCATCATAGTGGGTCATTAGGTTCCCATCATATATGCGATGGGGAGTGTAATGGTTAGTTTGCACCATCTCATATGTAGGTACTGGGTTAAGGAGGGTCAGGGTGTTAGTCCCCTATTGTGTCCCATTAGGGTTTTACATTGGGGCCAGTTTGGTTTTGTTTTCCCTTGTGTGGGTACACTTAGGTTATGGCTTGCGGGGGTACACTTAGGCTATTACTAGTATAGTTTATATCCTATGGGAATATGAAGGTTATCTATAACCCACAGTTTGATTGACAGGGGTATTTTTCATACAGGCACACATGTTTACGTGAGCATGTGATGACGCATGCACATGCTCTTGTATGTGGGCTTGTGCTTAAATATATTACATATTACTATTTACAATTTGCAATTTAATACGAAGCATAAGTCCGGTCTGTGTTAGTCTGTGCCTCATGTGTATATGCAGATGCCCATTGGGGTGCATGCGCACGCACATGCATATATGCCTCAGTATATATACATGTATTTTTAGATTTTAATATATGTGTTGTCCCATTTATATTAATATTAAAATATTATATTAATGATTCCAGGGTGTAACATGTATTTTAATACATTAGCAACTACGTTTATTTTAATTATATTTATTTTTATGTTAATTTTTATGGATTAGTAGCCACTTCATGTAACCTGAAGCAACAGAGCATATTATTGCTAGTTGAATATTTTACTCACAGGTAGAATAATGATTTATTACCGTATTATTATGACAACTTGACAGTGTGGCTATATAGTTGGGAAGATGTGTCCTTTCCTTACACACCACCCTGAGTATATTACGCAAAGGGAATATATTATAGTATACAAATGTATGTTCCTCTGAGTGATGGAGAATCTTTATAGGTCCACATGTGGATGCTGTATTCTATTCTGGTTTGTGATGCGATAAGTTTTCATACACTACTGGGAATACGGAAAGCGTGTGGGGTATTATTGATTGCTCCTGTCTACTAGATAATGGTCACGACCATATAATAGGCAATAGAGTGTCTGCAGTCTACAACAAAATGGCCGCTATGACGCTATATAATGATTGACATCTCAATCGTCCAATAGAATTCCCCTGAGGAAGATACGTCATTTCCCGGTATCGACGCGCATTGGGGAAGGGACAGGGTGGTGTGTGAGACGGCGGAGCGCTCTCAGCATAGGGCAGGATACATCAGCGCAGCTTGTTATGATTTCTGGCTTTTATAGAGTGGTGCACTGTTAGCACACTATCAAGTTTCCTCTGTTATATTTTATATGGATAAATGCACAAGCAACCAGCCAAGGATCTGAATGCAGACATTGAACCCAGAGGTGGTTTAAAAAGCTTGTTTTGACCAAGCTTAGTTGCAAGGTCACACGCTCCAAGGTGAGCACATACACCAAAGGGGAGAACAAGAGTGGACACGAACACCTGTTGTTATATTATCTTCATTAAGAAACAGATGAATGGACTGCATGGTAATGCATTTTGCTTATTTGAATGAATTTTATGCTTTATCTCATTAAGGGCACATTAATGCATGAAATATTACTTTGCACAAGAGCACTTTAATGCACTATATTTGTTTGTGTATTATTCTAGCAATTTAATATTGGTTACTGAATTAATGTGGATGTACTTTATACAGTTTTATACGATGTCATGAGATAAAATCGCATAGGATCGCAATTTATTTTCAGGTTGTTGATGTTTATGCAATTGATGCGGATGCACTTTATATGGATTTATGTATAATTTTTCACACGGTACCACAAAATTTAATCGCATAGGAGTGTAATAAAAATATTGAGCGTTTATATGTTAGAGACAATCCTAACACTAGTGCATGCAGTGGTTGCATGACAGCAGTTGGATAGCGCAGCACTTTAATAGATTATATATATGGATGTATATTCCTCACACTATACCCTCCTCAGCCAGCATCCCCCCTACCCACAGTCAGTCACACACACACAATCAGTCAGTTTTCTATTAGCTTTGCCGCTTTGTGTCCCCTCTGCTCCTGCTTAGCCTCCCCTACAATCTGTCAGCTTCCAGTCTCTCTTGGTCAGCCTGCCTCTCACTACTGCCTCTGATGCCCAGGTTTACCTGGCGCGCTCCCCTATCAGGTCTGCGGCTTACCCATACACGCCGCCGCCTCACCTGGTTACCCTGTCACCTCTGCTTTCCTCAGTTTTCTGGTCCATCTCTTCTGTTGGAGACACAGGAGTGGCACAGTCTTCAGTCACTTCCGCTCCTCGGTCCCGACACCTGCACCCGCGCCTGTCCCCGCTCTCTGTGCCTGCAGCCTCTCTCAGTCTCAGTGAGGGGGTCCGCAGTTCTCACACACACACACACACCATGCTGCACGCTGCTCTCCCTGTTCTTTGGTGCCAACACAGCAACACAAAACAGCTCAACAGCACCACCTAGAGCACCAATGCACAATGCCCACATATATAAAGGTTGATATATATAAAGGTTGTCAGGGATAAGCTGGAGGGGACTCCATGATGCATTAACACCATAGAAGCAAAGTCTGTGCCAGACCAGAAAAAGACGCTTTCGCCTGATTCTCCAGCAACTGCTTGAGAAGCCTGAGTCATCGTTGTCAACGGAGATCATACAAACACACACAGAGTAACTTGAGTTAAGTAACTTGTAAGCATACTTCTACTGTTTACAGACCATAGGTTGTTTATTTGCCATGAAGTAGTTAGCATTTGGCTTGTTATAGGTACCTGTATATCTGTCAGTCTTGTCTGGTATTCCTAATATTGTAATAGTTTTGTATGTACAGCATTTTTATAAAGTAAAAGCACATTTATACACTGCAGAGGCTTCCTTGCTTATATCGCAAAGTAACCTTATTAGATAGACAATAGCAAAACAGTGCTGTCTCTGCAGCATAGTCAGTATTGAGTTTCAATGCTTGGGGGTTTTGCAAATGAAACAATTGGCAGGCAGTCTGTTGGTGTTGCATTTCTGCCAAGTGAGCCATGGATATGACTGCCTAAAATGATCATAAAACCTTCTGTTTTTAAAAAGGACCTTCTAGAAGCCAGGGTATTTTGTGATGCAGCGCTGCACCACTAGGTTGAGAATATGTGCCAGACAAGGAACATCTGTAATATTTCTCTGGTGAAGGGTGGACAGTAGATTAGTGCTGTTGTCACATACAACTTTGTTTGACAGAAGATGGTGTGGAATCAGCCACCTCTCAGCCTGGGCCTAGATAGATGCATTATTACTTGGCATTATTTACACTGGGGTGTTGCATAAGCCCTGGGGAGCTTGGGAGGAGCTATTAATTCAGAGGAGTCAAAAGATGAGGCCAATGAGGAAAAAGAGAAGAACAGGCCACTGTGTTGTCATGATCTGACAAGACAAGTGATGTCACCACTAGTTACAGTGGTTTGCTCAGTCCTGCATCCATCTCAACCCCCAAAAGTGTAAACTGAAAGAAGTGATGTCACCACTAGTTACAGTGGTTTGCTCAGTCCTGCATCCATCTCAACCCCCAAAAGTGTAAACTGAAAGATATGTACAGTATCTCACAAAAGTGAGTACATCCCTCACATTTTTGTGAATATTTTATTATATCTTTTCATGTGATAACACTGAAGAAAGTACACTTTGCTACAATGTAAAGTAGTGAGTGTACAGCTCGTATAACAGTGTAAATTTGCTGTCCCCTCAAAATAACTCAACACACAGCTATTATTGTCTAAACCGCTGGCAACAAAAGTGAGTACACCCTTAAGTGATAATGTCCAAATTGGGCCCAAAGTGTCAATATTTTGTGTGGCCACCATTATTTTCCAGCACTGCCTTAACCCTCTTGGGCATCGAGTTCATCAAAGCTTCACAGGTTGCCACTGGAGTCCTCTTCCACTCCTCCATGACGACATCACGGAGATGGTGGATGTTAGAGACCTTGCGCTCCTCCATCTTCCCTTTTAGGATGCCCCACAGATGCGCAATAGGGTTTAGGTCTGGAGACATGCTTAGCCAGTCCATCATCTTTACCCTCAGCTACTTTAGCAAGGCAGTGGTCGTCCTGGAGGTGTGTTTGGGGTCGTTATCATGTTGGAATACTGCCCTGCAGCCCAGTCTCTGAAGGGAGGGGATCATGCTTCAGTATGTCACAGTACATGTTGGCATTCATGGTTCCCTCAATGAACTGTAGCTCCCCGGTGCCGACAGCACTCATGCAGCCACAGACCATGACACTCCCACCACGATGCTTGACTGTAGACAAGGCACACTTGTCTTTGTACTCCTCACCTGGTTGCCGCCACACACACTTGACACCATCTGAACCAAATACGTTTATCTTGGTCTCAAAAAACCACAGAACATGGTTCCAGTCATCCATGTCCTTAGTCTGCTTGTCTTCAGCAAACTGTGGGCTTTCTTGTGCATCATCTTTAGAAGAGGCTTCCTTCTGGGACAACAGCCATGTAGACCAATTTGATTCAGTGTGCGGCATATGGTCTGAGCACTGACAGGCTGACCCCCCACCCCTTCAACCTCTGAAGCAATGCTGGCAGCACTTATACGTCTGTTTTGCAAAAACAACCTCTGGATGTGACACTGAGCACGTGCACTCAAATTCTTTGGTCAACCATGGCGAGGCCTGTTCTGACTGGAACTTGTCCTGTTAAACCGCTGTATGGTCTTGGCAATCTTCTTATAGCCTAGGCCATCTTTATGTAGAGCAGCAATTCTTTTTTTCAGATCCTCAGAGAGTTCTTTGCCATGAGGAGCCATGTTGAACTTCGAGTGACCAGTATGAGAGGGTGAGAGCAATAACACCAAATTTAACACACCTGTTCCCTGTTCACACCTGAGACCTTGCAATACTAATAAGTCACATGACTCATGGCTAATTGGGCCAAATTTAGACATTTTCACTTAGGGGTGTACTCACTTGTGTTGCCAGCGGTTTAGACATTGATGTCTATGTGTTGAGTTATTTTAAAGGAGCAGAAAGATACCGGTACCCAGAATAAGGCTTCTGTTAACCCATACGGCAACTCTTTCAACAGTAAAAAAGCTGTCAACTCAGTACATTCTTTATTGATTCACATGGTAAAATTCAGACCATACAATGGGCTTACCTGTTTCAGTTGTAAAGCCTTAATCATAGCACATTACACAAATAGTCACAGACCCACTGGACATAGGAGTAGGTGGAGCTAATTTTATCTGATACAGTTAAAATGTATGAATAAGCTAAATAAAAGAAAAATCAGCATCAAAATTGCAAAAAAGGGGATGAAGGAAAAAATCCTGCAATCATAGCCGCATCACCACATTGATAGGCATCCAGAATCCAATAGCAATCATTCATTGGATTCTGGATGTCCCCCTTTTTTGGAATCCACACTTGTTGAAACCATTTGTGTTAAAGGGGTTGTAACGGCAGAAATCTTTTTATCTTAATGCATTCTGTGCATTAAGATAAAAAGCCTTCTGTGTGCAGCAGCCCCCCTCAGCCCCCCTAATGCTTACCTGAGCCCCATCTCTATTCAGCGATGTCCACGAGTCCATCAACCATCCGGGACCCTCCCTCCTGATTGGCTGAGACACAGCAGTGGCGCCACTGTGTATAAACAGGAAGCAATCAGCGCAAACAAATAGGTGAAATGAATGGATGCAAGCTGAACACTATAGGTAATCACAAAGCCTATTAACAATCAATAAAACAATGTTAGTACAGGGCAATAATATGAGGAAAAAAGTCAATTTTAAAATATTGGGACTCAGATGTCCAAAATGAAGAATGGCAAGTTCCCTAGTGATGGAAAAGGAAATAAATTCTCCAGTGGTAAGTATATATCCTCCACCACAGACAAACAGATGCGCTTACCGGATCAGGTGGTCAGAAACGCATATATCCACTGAGAGATGAAGGCACACTCCAATGCAGCTGTAGGGGTCCCCAATCCAACACCATGAAACAACGATCCAGCAGTGAGATGCAGCGGTATTGGTTCCCAAAGCGGCAATAATAATGCGGAGACACAACGGTCCCAAAAATAGAAAAAGCGCTCTAAGTGTACTCCGTAGGTTTATTCAAGTAAGTAAAATGCATAAAATATGGCGCTAACAAGCGCACGCAATAAAAATATCAATGAAAAATTTCAATGGATAAAAAGGCATGTTCTCATGCAAACAGCTGAGAGATGGCAGCGGGTGATGTGCATAGTATAAGCTCCTTCCCCGTATGCGGCGTTACATCCAATAGGACTTCATCAGCAAGGGCATCGCTGGCTCCTGCTGCTGTCAATCAAAGTCAATTAGCCAATAATGAGAGAGAGGGGGCAGGGCCGAACCACAGCTTCATGTCTGAATGGACACAGGGAGCTGCATCTTGGCTCGGGTGCCCCCATAGCAAGCTGCTTGCTGTGGGGGCACTCAACAGGAGAGAGGAGCCGGGAGTGAAGAGGAACCCGAGAAGAGAAGGATCCAGGCTGCTCTGTGCAAATCTGCTGAATAGAGCAGGTGTGTATAACAAGTTTGTTATTTTAAAAAACTGTACAATCACTTTGAATCTCCTTTGAAGCCTTTATACTACATCTTTCCATTTGAAGAGGATTGTCTTGCCACCTGTCCTTTTAGATTGAGACATTTTAAGGTGATCTGCTGGGTCATTCTGTGGGGAGTCTATTGCATCCTTTGTGCTATATTGGAAGCTGTCATGTGACTGCCCCTGGTAAAGACATCCATCATACATAATGTTATGTTGAGCAATTCTATGTATCATACCACTATACCAACCCCCTGAAGAAGACTCACAACTGTTGAGTTGAAATGCGTTGGGATCTTTTGCAAACTTTAGGCTTAGAAGATGTGCTTTAGTTTGTTGGCTTTTAATATGTTGCAAACTATTGTCATATTTAAGAAATTGTATTAATAAATATTGTGAATTTTAATTCAGTTGTTTGTATTGTTGATGCCAATTAAAAACCACAGGCCACTAATTCACCTTCTTGAAATAAGTACAGGTGTGACATGGTACAAAAGATGAAGTTAGCCTTTAAAACATGACTGAAATAGAAGAAGTATCCTATGCTCCTATCCTATGCTTCATAATGGAACAAAAGATATTAAAGTGAATCTGTCTCATCCCCAAGCCTATTCAGAGCTCACCCAAACAGGCAGAAAAAATGCTGCGTTTACATGCGTACAGCAGATCATTTTGAACACATCTAAATGCAGCAATTTACTCAATTAACCCATACACACAGCTGCATCTACATATGAAAATGTGTGCTGCGTTTAACCACACACAAAATGAAGTAGGACACAGTTATACATTTTTTGCACACAGATCTGTAGATTTTACTGATGTATGTGCATACTTTACTATTTTACACAGGATTTTCTAGCTCTGAACTTTTCCTTCATGCAAAAAATATGTGTATGCCTGTGTGAATGAGCCCTTTAACTAACAGTAGCTGGGCAGCTGTCTATGAGCACATTAAAGCTGAACTCCAGCCTCATATTAGACTTGCACACTTGTACAGATGTCCCTCCTCAACTGAAATTGCTTAGTATGATTTCACTGTAAACTGTAAGCTTCTAACAATGTGCATTAGAAGGTCCAAAGTCAGAATGATTCCATTGCATTTCCTGGGTGGAGGATGTTCAGCAACCTTTTCTCCCCAGCCTTATTGTTTGTGCCCCCCCTTCATTCATTTTAGTTCTTATAATCATGGAGGCTGAGAATGAAATTTGGCCAATACCTAAGACAGTCTGTATCTAAATACATGTCCTAGGAATGCTCACTCCTCCAGACTGAAACTCACCCATTTAGGCCTTTTGATATGTGCTTAACTCCTCCCAAGAGCCCACCCACTGCTTGCATCAGGACTAGGGGCTCTTGGGAGGAGCACTGAGGCAGGGTGCTTTAATACAGTATTTTCAGGACACTATTTGCAGCACCTTGCTGGGTCCTCCAACTTGCCATGATCTGCCTGCAATGCATAGAGAAACACAAGAACCAAACAATGTGACCATTAGGTCTTAAATATGGTATGCAATAAAACTGGAAAGGTTACCTTCAGAAGTCTGATGTCATCAAGTCTGATGTCCAGAGCGGCAGAGTGTCCTTGCATGTGGTAAATCTGCTTAGATACAATTACATCATCCCTCCTTTCCGAATTGGCTGGAATCATTTTTTTAATTGCCTGGTGCTTATTGTCTTAGCATTGGGGCCTGATAGGGGGTACGGGCAATTCTCCTGTACTAGGCTTTGGGCTCCATCGAGTCAGTAGGGGGTCCAGCAATTTCTGCCTGTGGCTCCTCCCTCTCTTTTGTTAGATGGTCCTCCCTTGTGCCCTGTACAGATGAGTCAGAAGCCAGCGAGTGCTACCTGGGGCAGCCAGGGGTGGTGGGCTCACTTCTCACTGACTGCTCTACCTCTACATACTGGCCTACCTTGCCACTAAATACTGCCACTGCCACTAAACACTGACTGCCCTGCCACTACATACAGCTCACTCACTGCCTTACCACTACATACAGTTCTCTCCTGTTACATAATGGGTTTATGTGAAATCTCCATTAACAGCTGTAAATAATATTGCAATTAGAAATATATTTCAGTTAGAAGAAAATATATTTAAAGTATTGATTGTTGTGTTGGTGTTACAGTAATTAGTTCAACTTCAAAGCTTGGCCCTTTGTTTTCACTGATAACATCTCACCTGGATAGTAAACAACAGCTTTCTTTGACTAATCCAATCAGGCTGTGCCCAATATACATTTACTAGATACAGTGACCAATTAGGGAGAATTATATTAGCCACAGTACAGAAAGGAGGTGGGGGGATATAATGCTTTGTGACCAAGCTAACTCGTTCTTTGGTGTGGGGACAGAGAGCAGTCACCATGGGCTGACCTGAAGTTAACAGGTAATCTAACGCTATACTTGCAACTTATATTGTATTATAAATGGTTGTTGTGGGTAATTTGTAAATATCATGTAAGCCAGGGGACCTACACTGTATTTTGTGTTGTAAATACAGTCTGGTGTGTAATTTGTATATATTATGTAACCCTGTCAATAAATGTGTATTGCGGATGGAACTACCTCTTTTGTGTAAGATCTCTCAGATCTAGATATGTATATGTCCATACTACTACAATGATTGAGGTGTATGCACATAATAACAGAAACTAGGCAACACCCCCCTGCCACTACCTACTGCTCACTAATCATCCTGCCATTGCGTACTGCTCACTAACTGACCTGCCACTACATACTGCTCACTAACTGCCCTGCCACTACATACTGCTCAATAACTGCCCTCCCAATACATACTGCTCACTAACTGCCCTCCCACTACATACTGCTCACTAACTGCTCTTTTACTACATACTGCTCACTAACTGTCCTCCCACGACATACTGCTATCTAACTGCCCTGCCACTACATACTGCTCACTAACTGCCCTGCCACTACATACTGCTCACTAACTGCCCTTCCACTACATACTGCTCACTAACTGCCCTTCCACTACATACTGATCACTAATTGTCCTCCCACTACATTCTGCTCACTAAACACCCTTCCACTACATATTGCTCACTAACTGCCCTTCCACTACAAACTGCTCACTAACTGCCTTTGGACTACATACTGCTCACTAACTGCCCTTCCACTACAAACTGCTCACTAACTGCCCTTCCACTACATACTGCTCACTAACTGCCCTTCCACTACAAACTGCTCACTAACTGCCCTTCCACTACATACTGCTCACTAACTGTCCTTCCACTACAAACTGCCCACTAACTGCCCTTCCACTAAATACTGTTTACTAATGGTCCTCCCACTACATACTGCTCACTAATGGTCCTCCCACTACACACTGCTTACTGACCAGCCTACCACTATATACTGCTCATTAAGAGAGCTGTGCTGAAGTGCTATCACCAGACTAGCCTTTGTACTCCTTTAGTTCTGCTTGTTGAAAATCTTGAGACACACTGAACATACATTGATTTTCTACATGTTAATTGTCTGTTCCATCTATGTAGGAGGCAGTTGGGACTCTGCTTTTAGAGATTCCAGATTCCTCAGCATAAGCGGAAAATCCCTTATAAAGATCAACATGTATATTGGATGACTTAAGAATCACAGCTACATGTAAAAATAGAATGCAGATTTGCAGTAGCTTGCTTCATGTACAGAAAATAATAAGCATATCTAACTGACTGGACACTACTGAGATGAACTAAAGTGTGTATACCTTAAACTCATATAACGCCTTGTTAGGAAGTAAGTAATGTGTATAACATGTATTTAGTGGACAAGCAGTTTTGTCAAATCTCTCATCATAACTGCAATGTGGTGTTATTAGCGGTATACGCCATTATAAACCCTTGGCCTGAAAATAACAGTTAAGCAACCAATATTATGACACTTGTCTTAAGCCTTGTAGTAGGTCTCATGTAATGAGAATGAGGTATTATAATAAGCAACTGTAACAATACATTTCATACTGGAATGCAAAGCTAATATGTCCTATATAAGTTATTTGCAGTTTTGCATGTTTAGGTCAGAATAATATTGATAGTCTAAGTTCACCTTTTTGGACAGAATTTGACTTTTCATAATAATTAGAAGCCGTTTCTAATGTCATTTCTGCCCAAGCCATCCCAATGTGCTTATTCCTCACTTAGCTAGTCCACGGCAGCTTTGAATCTGCACCTCTCTGTTCAAAATTTTAAAAAATGCATTCTAAGCCCATCACTTCCTGTATCATCATGTGACCATTCAGGAAAAGTTATATCTCTTCACGCACTGCATCACAGAATAGGGTGTGCCTTTCTGATCCACACCCTTCTTATCACTATACCACCTCTTTTTATTTCCACCTGCTTTCCTACTTCTTCCTTTAAGGTGGACATACACTATACAATCTGATTGCACAATCTCCTTTAGATCTACCATCAACTATGTAGTGCAAGGGCCTACCTGATTTGATACAAATTGAAAGGTTTCTTCAGTTGGATACTCCTATTAAATAGATTTGGTATAATTAAAGGAAATTATACAGAGATTGTACAATCAAATTTCATAGTGTATGGCCAGCTTTATACAAGTACATGGGAGGGAGAAACACAGCTCTTATTGTTCTTGTAATCCAGCTCAGAGAAGGGGAAGGTGTAAACACACCATTTTCACTTCAAGACCCCATTTACACCTAGTATAGTGGAATGCATTTTTTTTTGTCATGTATAATCAGATTGTACAGTGTATGGTGAGCTTTATAGACTTCCAGTAACACATTTCTCCTGTTTTCAGTAGTACAGCTCTACTCCTGTTATGTGATTGCTCAGCTCCTGCACACGCTGCCAAATAAATAATCTATGCAAGAAGTTTAGATACAAAAGGGTCTATCATCAGGAAGACACTGGGTGTGTATTTATGGAGAACAGTGATTACTGACAATGACTTCATATAACTACAGGAGTGGGCAGGAGCAATCTCCTGGAGGAAAAGGGCAGAAGCACAGTGTGTTTTAAAGAGGTCAGCTGCTGAAATACTTCCTCACTCTGTTGACTGTTTTCCCATCCTAGGGCTTCATGTGCACTAGCAGCTCTTAAGCTTGAGTTTACAAGCTTTTGCTGTTTTTTTGACAAAGCTCCTAAACTCAATTCCAAAATAGCCTATGTTTAAATGTACACATAAGCTTTTAGCAGAGTTTATAAGGTGCTGCGGTTAGCTGAGGTTTAACCTCCCTTAACCTCCCTCTCATGTACGCAGAAGAATTGCTTTCAGGATAAGAACCTTTTGTCTGTTGGATGCAGGAAAATCCAAACACGGCAAAACCGTGGCACAAGCACTGTAAAATTGAGGTTTTGCCACGTTTTGCATTTTCTCACAGCTGCGGTAAACGATGGCCAAGTGTACATGAGGCCTAAGAAAAAGAAATATGAGCCAGGTGCTGCGCTATCCTCCAGAAAAAATACTGTGCATAGCTGTGCAGAAGAAGAAATATTAAAAATCACTCATGCTAATGTTAAAAATGTAAACCATAAATTCATATATGTAATTATATCAAAATACAGATCAATGATCTCAATTATATTTTTTATAGGGCTCTTCCACCCAAACTCTCCACTAAATATGGTATGTTGTACGATCAAAAATCCCTGTCTTCCCAAGGAAAAACCACATACTCCTGTGCATGCAATTATACTATGCACACACCAAATGTTTATGATTCTCATACATTAATAAGTGGGTTCCAAAAGCATCAATACAACTCTTTCAATCAGCCTTCCAGCCATCCAAGTCCTTCAGGCAATGGTATCCCTCTCCTATCCAACTCCATTCACTTATTGGCCATATTTAAAACAACAAGCAACAAAGGAGTAGTTCAGTATTCTTTATTAAAAATGTGTTAAAAAACATCCTCCCAAGTGCACACTTACATCAACAGATTGCAATATTTGCCATTATTCAATAATAATAATTGCCACAAATGCCGTTCATATTTCTTTTTTCTTAGTACATAACTGTAACACCTATTTATTTGGGGGGCTGCTCCCAAGATCAGATAGTAGGTGTAGTATAGCAGTAAAAAACATATGGTACAGTAAAAAACTTTTTTTCATTCTGTGGGACAGATACCAGGAAGTCATGAAGGAGTAGAAGAAACTGGAGGCTGAGGGAATTCCTGCTCTAGAATATAGGGAAAGCTTTTTCTTTTCTGCAACACAGGTACATTAATGGTATATTGGTGCAGAGGGAAGCTGATATTTAGAAAAAAAAAAGTGAACAGCCTTTAACCACTTTCGGACCGCCCCATGCACATATATACGGTGACGGGGCAGCTGCTCTGCACTGGATTTTGTACATGTATGTGATCCAGCATTTACGGGTAGGGAGCGTGGTGTGATCTGGTACAGCACAAGACTGTCAGCAGGTCCTGGCCAATGATTTTCACAATACAGAGCCCTGTGTTTGCTAACAACACAGGGCTCTGTACATGGAGCAGCAATGTGACTGTTTTTTCAGCCACATTGATTAGTAAAAGTGGCACACATTACACATTGTTAGGTACACAGTTAACCCCTTGATTTAGATTTTTTTTTATTGGATTTTTTTTATAGCAGTAAAATAGTTTAAAAAAAATAATGTTAATTTATGTTAAAATAAGGGCAGAAAAAAAATTCTACTTTATAAAGCTCTATTCTAGAAATGTTTAACACATGCTTACTTATTTTCTGAACTTAATACTGTACAAAATGATATGCCTTGATAAAGGTGGGCTATGCCCCACTGAAACATTGGTTGTCTAATAAAATTTCCTGTACCAATTTTGCAGTTTCTGCCTCCAGTGCTGAATTTAGAACAAAGCATGCTCTATCCCCTGAACACAATTTAGCTACCAGTTTCTATCCCAGCAGAGAGATGCCTCTCCAGTATACAGAACTTAGAGGTCTGTTTTCAGCCCATCAGTGTACATATAATAACCTTTCAGTGATTATCATGCAGTGTGTATGCATTTACCCCTTAGTGACAGGTCTACAAAATATAAGAATTATGCCCCGTACACATGATCAGACTTTCCGACAACAAAACTGTGGATTTTTGTTCGAAGGATGTTGGCTCCAACTTGTCTTGCATATACACGGTAACATAAATTTTGGCCAATAATTACGAACGTGGAAACGTGGTGACGTACAAGATGTACAACGAGCTGAGAAAGAGGAAGTTCAATAGCCAGTGTGGCTCCTTCTGCTTGATTCCAAGCATGCGTGAACTTTTGTGCACTGACTTGTGTACACACACTAGGAAATTCCGACAACAAAGTTTTGTTGGCAGAAAATTTGAGAACCTGCTATCAAACATTTGTTGGCAGAAAGTCTAACAGCAAATGTTCGATTGAGCATACACATGGTCGGACTTTCAGCCAACAAGCTCACATCCAATATTTATTGCCGGAAAATCCGATCGTGTGTACGGGGCATTACTCTTTAGACACCAGCAGTATTAACCCATCAGCAATTACACCCCAGTTCACATGCATTAACTCCCCAGTGGCCAGTTTTAAGTGTACAGTATCTCACAAAAGTGAGTACACCTCTCACATTTTTGTAACTATTTTATTATATCTTTTCATGTGACAACACTGAAGAAATGACACTTTGCTACAATGTAAAGTAGTGAGTGTACAGCTTGTATAACAGTGTAAATTTGCTGTCCCCTCAAAATAACTCAACACACAGCCATTATTTTCTAAACCGCTGGCAACAAAAGTGAGTACACCCCTAAGTGAAAATGTCAAATTGGGCCCAATTAGTCATTTTCCCTCCTCGGTGTTATGTGACTTGTTAGTGTTACAAGGTCTCAGGTGTGAATGGGCAGCAGGTGTGTTACATTTGGTGTTATCGCTCTCACTCTCATACTGGTCACTGGAAGTTCAACATGGCACCTCATGGCAAAGAACTCTTTGAGGATCTGAAAAAAAAAATTGTTGCTCTACATAAAGATGGCGTAGGCTATAAGAAGATTTCCAAGACCGTGAAACTGAGCTGCAGCACGCTGGCCAAGACCATACAGCGGTTTAACAGGACAAGTTCCACTCAGAACAGGCCTCGCCATGGTCCACCAAAGAAGTTGAGTGCACGTGCTCAGCTTCATATCCAGAGGTTGTCTTTGGAAAATAGACGTATGAGTGCTGCCAGCATTGCTACAGAGGTTAAGGGGGTGGGGAGTCAGCCTGTCAGTGCTCAGACCATACGCCGCATGCTGCATCAAATTGGTCTGCATGGCTGTTATCCCAGAAGGAAGCCTCTTCTAAAGATGTTGCACAAAAAAGCCCTCAAACAGTTTGCTGAAGACAAGCAGACTAAGGACATGGATTACTGGAACCATGTCCTGTCATCTGATGAGACCAAGATAAACTTATTTGGTTCAGATGGTGTCAAGCGTGTGTGGCAGCAACCAGGTGAAGAGTACAAAGACAAGTGTGTCTTGCCTACAGTCAAGCACGGTGGTGGGAGTGTCATGGTCTGGAGCTGCATGAGTGCTGCCGACACTGGGGAGCTACAGTTCATTGAGGGAACCATGAATGCTAACACGTATTGTCACATACTGAAGCAGAGCATGATCCCCCCTTCAGAGACTGGGCCGCAGGGCAATATTCCAACATGATAACGACCCCAAACACACCTCCAAGATGACCACTGCCTTGCTAAAGAAGTTGAGGGTAAAGGTGATGGACTGTCCAAGCATGTCTCCAGACCTAAACCCCATTGGGCATCTGTGGGTGTGACGGATCCTATCCCTCACTCCGCTGAGTGCTTCCGTCAGTAATACTGCTTCCTCCAGTCTGACCATCAGAGAGATATATTATTATAGCTGCATTGAATACAAGTCTAGCCGAAAATAGCTTGTAGAATCTTGAATGCTTTACTGGACAAAACACAGCCTTTTTATACACATTTAACACAAGGGGTTAGATAACGAGGTAAGGCTGACTCATGGATACCCCCCTCCCCTCTAGCAAAAACTTAAAAGACAATTATATAATTAACATGTTAATTAACACAACACTTAAGGCATCCCTGGTGACCAGACAGTTCGTCTCCGCATTTCAATGTGATCAGCTCTTTCAAGAATCATGTATTGTTCAGAATTAATAACCAAGAATAGTCTTTGGGCAAGTCCCAGAAAATAGTCTCTCAAAAATGTAACAAAAAAAAGATTAATATAGCAATACCAAATAACAGGGTGAATGTGGACAGAAAAAGGTCCTTGCAACCAGTGTCCGTGACAGTGCCCTCTCCCCCCGTCCCATAGTCCGGCAGACCCAACTAGATCCACCACAGGTCAGCTTGGGGCTGTCCGGGAGAGTTTTATAGTTCAGTTTGCCGGGAAAGTCCATCAGCGTTCCCATTCTGCTTTCCTGGCTGATACTGTATGGTAAAATTGTAAGGCTGCAGTGCCAAGCTCCATCGTAACAAACGTCCATTATCCTCGATTAAGCCAGATTAATGGATTGTGGTCGGTGAGCACTGTAAAAGATTGTCCGTAGAGATAAGGTTGGAATTTCTTGAGAGCCCACACCAGCACCAAACATTCCTTCTCCATGGCTGCATAACCGACTTCCCTGGGTAGCAGCTTCTGACTGATGTAGGCCACTGGGTGCTCACCGCCATCAGGTCCTACTTGGTTCAGTACTGCCCCCAGCCCAAATGTAGAGGCATCTGTGTGGGCACAAAAACTTTTGGTTGGGTCAGGGGCAGCTAGAACAGGAGCTGAAGTTAGTGCATTCTTTAATCGTTGGAAGGCAACTTCACACTCTGGGGACCACAGTACCTGTCGGGGAAGGTGCTTCTTAGTCAGGTCTGTCAGGGGCTTAGTGATGGAACTATATTTCGGGACAAATTTCCTATAGTACCCAGCTGTGCCGAGGAACGCCAGGACCTGGGTTTTAGTACGGGGGGTCGGCCACTTGGCAACTGCCTCAATCTTAGCGGGCTCGGGTCGTTGTTGTCCACTGCCTACTCGATGTCCAAGGTACTGCACCTCGGACATCCCTATGCTGCATTTCTCTGGCTTAAGGGTTAGTCCTGCAGCTTTGATGCGGTCTAACACGACACCCAGGTGAACCAGATGGTCCTCCCAGGTATCACTGTAGATCGCAATGTCGTCCAGATATGCACAAGCATAGTCCTGGAGGCCATCAAGGAGTTGGTCTACCATCCTCTGGAAAGTTGCCAGTGCATTCTTCATCCCAAATGGCATTACTTTAGACTGGTATAAGCCAAATGGGGTAATGAACGCCGATTTCGGAATAGATTCCGCATCCAGAGGAATTTGCCAGTACCCTTTGCATAGGTCAAGAGTTGTCAGGAATTTTCCCAGAGCAATGCGATCTAACAGATCATCGACCCGGTGCATAGGGCAAGCATCAGTGGTGGTGCACTCATTTAATCTGCGGTAGTCTACACAGAAGCGAGTTGTGCCATTCCGCTTCAGTACAAGGACCACCGGGGCTGCTGGGTAGCTCAATGACTCCCAACTCAAGCATCTCCTTAATCTCTTGACGCATCCCCTCTCTCACTGTGTCAGGTATCCAGTAAGCTGCCTGTCTTATTGGCAGTTGTCCCGGGGTCTCCACACGGTGCACTGCCATAGTAGTGTACCCAGGGACTGTGGAGAACATTTCCCTTCTCTGACTAAGGACCTGTCTAGCTTGTTCTCTCTGCATCGGCCCTAGCTGGTCGTCTAGCTTTATCGTCTCTATCCCTGCAGTAATTCTATTTAACTCCGGGAGCACCAGCAGGGGAAGATTCTCAGAATCTTCCACAGCTGGAGCACATATAGTGGCTACCTCTCCTGATCTTTCCCAGTATGCTTTCAACATGTTCACATGAAAGGTCCGTCGGACTCTTTCATCCGAACATTTAGCCACTAGGTAGGTTGTGTCACAGAGCTTTGCCACAATCCGGTAAGGTCCCTGCCAAGTGGCCTGCAACTTGTCCTGCTTGGTTGGCCTGAGGGCAATAACCTTCTGCCCAACCTCCAGAGTGCGGTTCCAAGCAGTACGATCATACCATCATTTCTGCCGCCTTTGGGCAGCCCGAAGGTTCTCCTGGACGGTGTCCGTGAGCTCCTTCAGCCTGTCCCTAAACTCAAGAACGTATGCTACGATAGAGGACCCTTGGGGATCAATTCCCCCTTCCCAGTGGGCTCTGACTAGATCTAGGGGCCCCCTCACCCACCTCCCATACAGTAACTCAAACAGGGAGAACCCAGTAGATTCCTGCGGCACCTCCCGATAAGCAAAGAGAAGGTGTGGCAGATATCTCTTCCAATCCCTGTGAGAGGTTGCAAATGTCCTAAGCAGCTGTTTCAGTGTTCCATTGACCCTCTCACACAGTCCGTTGGTCTGGGGGTGATAGGGAGAGCTCTGTAGGGGCTTTATCCCACAGAGCCTCCATAACTGCTGAGTGAGCTCAGCAGTGAACTGGGTCCCCTGGTCAGAGATGATTTCCCATGGGAAACCCACCCTGGCAAAGATCTGGAGCAAAGCATTAGCCACAGTTTCTGCATAGATATTTGCCAGGGGAATGGCCTCCGGGTACCGGGTGGCATAATCCACCACAGTAAGGATATATCTCTTCCCAGAAGGACTAGGTCGGGGGGCAATGGTCCAACCAGGTCTACGGCAACACGGCTAAAGGGTTCATCAATGATTGGTAAAGGGTGTAGGGGAGCTTTCAGCGGGCCCCCATGCTTACCCACCCGCTGGCATGTGTCGCAGGTCCGGCAATACTGTCGGACATCCCCTGTAATCCCTGGCAAAAAAAAGACCGAGTCAGATGGTGGAGGGTCCAGAACATCCCCAGGTGTCCAGCTAAGGGTACGCCATGCCCAATGCGCAGCAGGTCATGCCGATATTTCTGCGGCACAACCAGCTGCTGCTTGGGTGGATGGGACGCTGTCTTTCCCTAGTAACCCGATAGAGTAATCCCTGGACCCACTCTATCTACTACTCTACTCTACTCTACTCCAACCCCCCAGGGTCCAATCCTGCTCTTTCCCTATAGCTAGCTAGGGAAGGGTCGCTAAGAGTTGCCTGAGCAAAGTCTTGGGGAGAAGCCCAAGTCGGGGTAGGAATAGCTGGGGTAGTACAGTCTAGGTCAGGGGTGACAGGTCTTACCTGGGTCCCATCCTCGAGGGAGCGCACCTCCATCTGGGCTTGCTGGTGGGTGGTAACAGGGTAGGCTTCCGGGGATACATCCAGGGAGAAGGCTGAATTTAAACGTCCCAAATTGTTGCCCAACAAAACCTCTGCAGGTAAGTTCTGCATTATTCCCACTTCCACTTCTTTGGCCCCCGAACCCCAATCAAGGTGAACCCTGGTAGTGGGGACCCGCATAACATTTCCCCCGGCCACCCGCACAGCCACAGACTGTCCCGTCTGCTTTGCCGGGTTTATCATTCGGGACTGTATCAGGGTAATAGTAGCTCCTGTGTCCCGCAGTCCCTGGGCAGCCCGACCATTAATCCACACGGCTTGTCGATGGTGCAAACGATTATCTGTAGTGGCAGCTTGCACAGGGTCTGCCTCATGTAGAATTCCAATATTCTCTTCACTTGGGTAAATCACATCATCTCTCTCCAGACAGTGTGCAGCAGCCCGGGCAGGTCCAAGGGGCCTGTTGTTCCGCGCGTCCTGGGAAACATTCTGCGGACAATACCTCCTAACATGCCCTGCTTGGTTGCATCTGTAACAGAGGTCCCCTTTTTCTTGTGAAGATGGTAGCTGAGTGGGGCCGGGGATTGATGGCTGGTGTGGAGGGGCAACGCTCCGTGGAATGTTGGGGACAGGCCGAGCTGGGGTCTTAGGCTCTGGTTGTACAGTCCACCTTGAATCCATGTGTTGGTCAGCTAGGGTGGCAGCTTCATCTACTGTGACTGGCCGCCGATCCTTTACCCAGTCTCTAACTTCATGTGGGGTATGATCGTAGAATTGTTCCAGGAGGATTAGCTGGAGAGCATCTGCCATGGTAACAGCCTGGCACCCGGTCATCCAACTCTCCGCTGCTCGGGTCATTTGATGAGCCCATTCTGTGTAAGGCTCTCTCTCCTTTTGGCAGGGGTTGCGAAACCTCAAACGGTGTGCCTCTGGAGTAATGCCGAAGCGAGCCAATAGTCTTTCTTTTACCCGGTCATAGTCCTGGCTGATCTCGTCAGGGACATTATTGTACACCTCTGCAGCCCTTCCTGTGAGCCGGCTGACCAGGAGCGTGACCCAATCTGCTTTATTGACACCTTGGAGACCGCATTGCCGCTCAAAAATTTGCAGGTAAACATCCATCTCATCTTCACCATCTTGAAACATGCGGAAGGCAGCATAGGGTAGCTTTTTGTGGGCTGCTGGAGCTTCCCGGTTGAACATAACTGACGCTCCTTGGTCCCGCTAGAGTTCAGCCATTTGCAGCTGGGACACCTCTCGTAACACTTGACTGATAACCTCCTGCGGGGGGGTGAGTACCATCCAAGGCCAGTCGCCACTGGACATCATGCTGGAACTCTGTCACCTCTGAGGTATCTTCTGGTGGGTTGCTGGTCTGGTCAATCTCAATTAGTTCGGTGATGAGAGTTGCTTTGGATTTGTTGCTGGAGACTTTTCCACAGGCTTCCAAGAGATCCTTCAAGGTGCTGAGCTTAAGTCTGGCGTAGTGATGTTCCATCTGCTGTTAGGAGCAGGGGGTCCCGGTGGTGATTTGGGTGTGCCTAGGCAGGAGGAAGCATCCCACAGCTTGCCACCAATTGTGACGGATCCTATCCCACACTCTGCTGAGTGCTTCCGTCAGTAATACTGCTTCCTCCAGTCTGACCATCAGAGAGATATCTTATAAATCTTGAATGCTTTATTGGACAGAACACAGCCTTTTTATACACATTTAACACAAGGGGTTAGATAACGAGGTAAGGCTGACTCATGGATACTCCCCCCCTCCCCTCTAGCAAAAACTTAAAAGACAATTATATAATTAACATGTTAATTAACACAACACTTAAGGCAGCCCTGGTGACCAGACAGTTCGTCTCCGCATGTCAATGTGATCAGCTCTTTCAAGAATCATGTATTGTTCAGAATTAACAACCAAGAATAGTTTTTGGGCAAGTCCCAGATAATAGTCTCTCAAAAATGTAACAAAAAAAAGATTAATATAGCAATACCAAATAACAGGGTGAATGTGGACAGAAAAAGGTCCTTGCAGCCAGTGTCCGTGACAGTGGGGAATCCTCAAATGGAAGGGGGAGGAGCACAAAGTCTCTAACATCCACCAGCTCCGTGATGTTGTCATGGAGGAGTGGAAGAAGACTCCAGTGGCAACCTGTGAAGCTCTGGTGAACTCCATGCCCAAGAGGGTTAAGGCAATGCTGGAAAATAATGGTGGCCACACAAGATATTCACACTTTGGGCCCAATTTGGACATTTTCACTTAGGGGTGCACTCACTTTTGTTGCCAGAAGTTTAGACTGTGTGTTGATTTATTTTGAGGGGACAGCAAATTTACACTGTTCTACAAGCTGTACACTCACTATGTCACATGAAAAGATAAAATATTTACAAAAATGTGAGAGGTGTACTCACTTTTGTCAGATACTGTATGTGTGCTAACTCCTCAATGGACCTTTCACATTGCAAGCATGTTAACCACACAGCTGCTAGTTCCATATGTGCTTTAACACTTCACCACCCAGTCCCCAGCACCTGCACTATCCCCTCTGTGCCCAGTCCCTGAGGATGTGCGTTAAGTTTTAAACACCTGTTTCAAATTCTGTATCCATCCAGCCACTTTTTGGGCCCCCTCCCCTGTCATCTATTTATCTCTTGATGTTAGTAAATCTTGTCTTAGGTGACTCATGCAGATAGCAGAGGAACACGGCAAAAGACAGAAATGGCACAGTGCATTGGATGGAGAGTACACACTATAGAGGGATATGCGTTGTTCCTATTTCCTGTCTGAGGTTTACAACCACTTTAAAGTGATTGTAAATGATCACCTTGTAAAATCAACCCATTACGTTTAAAATAGAAATATAAGGCAAAACATTTTTGTATAAATATAAAAAAAAAAACATTATAGATACCTTTTTTTCCCTTTTCTATAAATGAGTACCTTCCATCTGTTCTCAGCTGCATAAGAGCTGGTAGGAGGAGAAGCAGCAGGGCACATCTTCCCACTGAAAAGCTGTGCATGGGGGGCCTGCCAGGACAAGTCTGATCATTGGAGGATATACATCTAGTTCCCAGCAAAGCTAGAGAACTGACCACGTTGAGCTCTCCTGCTTAGTGTGGTCAGTTTTTAATAGGAAAGCAGAGGGACTAGCAGGAACACCAGGAATTTCACATAAAGGTAGAAATACAAAGAGAACAGGATACTTTCTCATACAAGTACATGGTACGGCAGGCACATATCAGGAATATGAAATGTTGGGGTAACACACGCTTTAAAGTAGGCTCAGGAAAAATGTTAGTTCTATGTGTATATTCAATTTTATTTTTATTTTATTGATCCTTTACGCTTAGGTTATGGAAATTCATTTATAGCACAGTAATTAAGATCAGTTTTGTGGGTCCAAGGACTGCAGATTATATACATACAATATGTAAGCTGACATTTTATTTAACCATTCCACTTTAAGCCACCCCAAATATTTAGTGCAAAGGGGCCATGCCCATTCTTTTCTGTCCTGAGTTTTCCCACTTTCTGAAGTTGTAAGTTGGGAGATATGGTTTATGAGGTTCTGTTTTTTTGCAGCACTGCATTTCCTCATAAATGGAAATAAAGTGTAAAAACAGCTACACCAAAAACACATCCCACCCAACATTCCCACACACTCAAGTACCTCTGCTACATCTAGTGAGAGTGAGGTAAGATACACTAAGTAGTTCAATAGACTGCTTTCTACCTCTAGCAGTGTGGAAGGAGGCAAGATCAAAGACCATGAAACATAAGCTAGAACCTCACCCCTTGCACATACATCATGGTCTCCAGCTGCAACCATCACCCACCAGACTTCCTTCTTTGGTTGATGAGTGGCAATAAAAGCTTCCCTCAAACCACTTGCAGAGCTAAGCTCTTAGGCCCGGTTCACACTGATGGGACAATCGCACATGTCGCATGGCATGTCAAAATCAATGAGCCAACTTAACTGGTCCGACTTGTGTAGGTCCAACTTTGGAAAAGGTTCCTGCACTACTTTGGTCTGACTTCTGTCCAATTTCAGCCCATAGAATTGAATTGAATTGGAGTCGCATCCAAGTCGGATCCTCATCTTAGTTGAGGTGATTTGCTTCCGACATTACAGGAAGATTAAACAGACATTCCTTGAAGTCGCTTCAAAGTTGCGCCAAATCATGTCGAAAGTCCATATTCCCATCACACACGTTCCTGGAATAAGCTCTTTAAGGTATTGGGTTATGTAGCGACTGCCAGCTGGATACTGGAACCTGTGCCATAAGTAGATATTCGCCAGCACACCAACGATTATCAATTTCATCCAAATGTTTTTTATTCAAGAAAGATCACATAACAAAATGGTATAGTGTAACGTTTCGGAGTCACGCAGGACCCCTTCGTCTGACATGTGATAAGTCATGCCAAAGTTGCACCAAAGTCGCACCGAAGTCACCTGGAAAAGTCACATGACTTTCAGGTCATGACAGTGTGAACCAATAATTAGTGCTGCAACTCTTTCAATACCAACATTTGGAAAGAAAACTCTTCTTCTTCCTATAAAACTGTTCTCCTCCCCTGCCCAAGTCAAGAAGAAAACCCCAAAGCTTCATACAAGGGCAAAAACCCTTGTAAATTGCCTGTAACAAGCCTGTAAAATGCCTGAAAAAACACCTGCAAAAACGTTTCAGAATGACTACAATATGCTCTTAGGTATGAATACAGAATCATAGTCCTCTCATTAAATGTAACATTTATTCCATAACATATACAAACAAACAACATAAATAAATAATTATCTTATGAAACATTGCACTTGCACAAATATAAAATAGATAAAAGGATATCCATAGCAACTAGATTAATCTTTCAGTGGTTTAGAACAATGAGGACAATGAAAGATAATTTCTTACTGGATACTGTCGATTCCTGTAAGACTTCAGAAATCATTGTATGATATGGTAAGAAGTGAACCAAACAAGGGCAGCACTGCGGTGCTTCAGAATTCGGTTACACATTGGCTTTTGATTCTGAACTTAAAAAACTTCAGCATAATACAGCATGATACTTTATACAAAAGACAATAAAAAAATCCTGTCTCTGCTATGGCTCCTGTTTATTATTCCCAATTTACTCATATTCCACGTACACACGATCTGAATTTTCTACAACAAATGTTTGACGTGAGCTTGTTGTCGGAAATTCCGACCGTGTGTTGGCTCCATCAGACATTTGTTGTCGGAATTTACAACAACAAAAATTTGAGAGCTTGTTCTCAAATTTTCCGACAACAAAATCCGTTGTGGTAAATTCCGAGTGTGTGTAGACAATTCCAATGCACAAAATTCCACGCATGCTCTGAATCAAGTACGAGATGGAATCGCTCAGTCTGGTAAAACTAGTGTTCGTAATGGAGATAGCACATTCGTTGCTCTGCAAATGTTTTAATCTTTTAATGCAGCGCATTCTCTTCTTCTTTATGAAGCTAGAATAATAATGTTGTTTTGCTGCTGATGTTCACACACAGTTCTGACAAACGGATTTCTTATTACTTCTCGTGATCTCCTGAATAATCTTTTTTTTTCACCAGATCTCCAGAATAATGTTTATAATTTTTGTTTATCTCCTGATTTTTTAATTTTTTAATTTTTTTGTAGTGATCTCCATAATATTTGTTGTCGTTTTGTGTGTCAAGTTACCACAACACCATTATTATCTTGTATTTTTTAACCTCAAGGAGGTTGGTTGGTGTTGGTGTCCCTTGTTAAATTGACATTGTATTTTTTAAATGTACCTGCCTACTTACAAACAAACTGTACTTTTTTAATTAAAACACATAGTCAATGATTTGTGCAAAAAAATAGACATTTATTAGGGGGCCATAAAAAAAATAAAGAGGAAGGCAACGCTGGATAAACTGGTGAAATTTGGGAAGCCTTTGTACCCCAGGGCAGACATCAACTATTTGACAGGCAAAATTGTTAGCCCGAGGAGTCTATTTAATAGGGAGCACAATCCAGTCCAGGACTCCTAGAGATCAGGAACAGCAGAAGATGACATATATGTCCCGAGGCTGTGGTCATACAACAGCCTGCGTCTTTTGTCAGACCAGACTGAACCCAGGCCATCACACTCTTGCCTTCCTTCCATGCTTGCTTCCACGCTTGCTTCCAGGCTGTGGCTCTGGTGTTGGAGTTGTGGCAGGAGGTGGAGGAGGTGGAGGAGGAGGATGGTCCAACTCACACAGGTGGGTTTTGCTTGTGAATTTGCCCCTCAACCCGTTATTTAGGGCCAGATAGATCACTTCCTCACAAATGAGGCATTGCCCCACCTCCATTTCCTGAATTTTGTTTGCAGCCATGCAGGCATAGGCATCAAGAAGACTGGGGGGTTCCGAGGGCCACAGAAGCCTGCCAAATTAACCCAAGTGCTGACTCATCCACATTCCTCCCCTTCCTGGGCCTTTTTTGTTGTAGGCAGAAGGGAGGGACCTGGGATTCAGTCAGGCTACTGGGCCCGGCCACCTACTGGCTGCCACTTACCCCCGCCACCTCCTGGCCTGCCACTTACCCCCACTACCTCCTGGCTGCCACTTTCCCCCCGCCACCTCCTGGCTGCCACTTTCCACAGTCTCCTCCTGGCTGAGGCTTTCTTGTGTATGAAAATGAGACATAGTTTTAGTTATTGTTCATCAATCACACACAATTTTGGGAAATATGTTGAACAATGCTATACCTGACTCAAGCTGGGCTCCTCCACATCTTCTTCCTGGGTGGAAGGCCCAGGTTGGACGTCGGAAGCCTCAGCTGGGGTGGAAGGGAGAGTGTAAGGAAGGGTTGAGAGTAATGGCCTTATTTCAGTCTGGTCTGACAGAAATTGCAGTCTGTCATAGTACCACAGCCTGGGTACATAAATGTCATCTGCTGCTGCTCCTGATCTCATGGAATCCTGGACCTTTTTGCGCTTCCTATTATAAGTGCTCCGCAGGCCACCAATTTTGCACTTCAAATAGTTGATGTTTGCCGTGGGGATCTGCCGCTTCACCAATTCCAGCAGTTGATCCAGCGCTGCCTTCCTCTTTATTTTATTATTATAAAAGGGGTGTTTTGCCACAGACAGGGCAGCTCTCTGTACATATCAATGAATTTGGGGAGGAAGTCATGATTGTTGAATCGATCCATTCTATCTGCAAGACACAGCACAAGACAAACCCTAATGTCAGGCTAAACTCTCATATTCTTGTCCCAATATAAGCCTCAGTCTAGAAGCAGTATAGGCCACTGCTGCCCCAAGGTAAAATTATACCTTCATTAGCTTGATCGGCGATTCCGATACTCCTTCCTATGCTCACAGATCGTACATACGACGCACGTGTGTTACGCTTTATATACACTGTGCATGCGTGAAACTCCGCCCACCCCTGACCTTCTTTCTAGTATATTCCCCGCCCCTTCTCTTTCGGCACAGTGGGAGAGCACATGGAGGAGAAAGAACAAGTGCATGCAGACAGCAGCAGCAATGAAGAAAGCCTGGAGCCACAAACATCACGATTTAGGAGGAGATTTAAGGCTCAAATATGTCCTTTATAGAGATTGTGGAGATGGTGGATATCTTGAAGAGGGCCGACTATGATGGTAAGTATGGACCTTACCCAAACCTAAATGTGAGAAAGGCCAAGATCATGACTAAAGTTGTGAAAAGTCTGCACAGGAATTTTAGGGTATGACGATCCAAGGATCAATTGAGGAGACGCTGGTCAGACCTGAAATTGAGGGAGCATGATCAGTACAGAAGGATCAGGAAACTGCTTCTAAAAAGTAAGTATTTGTCATGTGTCGCTATTATTATTATTATTACTTGCATGCTGCTCCATGTGCTTTTCTTTACTGTTGTACAGTTGAAAATGGCAACTTTCGTGTTCATGTGCACAGTAATCGGTCATAGTAAACATCGTTTGTTCACCCCCTAATACAATGTTTTTGACAGATGCAGGTTAACTACACTTGGTCATGCCTATTTGTATTAAAAGAAGTTTAGTACATTGTTGTCTAGATGGGTTTGTAACTAGAATGAAATGCAATGATTCAGTGTAAGGAGAGGACACTCAGCAGCTGTTTACACATCTGGACGCAGGAGCACTAGTGTGGGACACCAGAATAAACTTTTTAGGGTGTCCCACACAGGTGCTCCAGTGGATAATAGGGGTGTCTCAATGTGTGAAACTTGCACAAAACAGGTAAGTATTCCAGCTTTGTAAAGGGAAAAAAATTGTACGACACTTCCAAGCAATGTTTCATATTCCTATTTCTGGCCTCAAATATCTGTGTGCTAAGTATACCTTTTTTGTATTCACATAGGGGAGAAAAGACTCGGGACATCAGAGGACACCAGGGACCCCACACCTCCTAAAGAAGGGGAAATCCCTACACCACAACCTGAGGATGTGAAGGAAGGAGAGGTTTATGAAGTGGGCGAAATAGTGACCACAACAGGTGAGTGTCTGAGACCATAGCTTCAGGTAATACATGTATGCCTGCATATTTATAATACATGTTTTTTTTTATTATAGGTGATGTGGATGTTGTGGAAGAAGAATCTCATTTCACAAGTGCAAGTGCACAGATCCTCATCGGGGAGATCGTGGTGTGCAATCGTGATTTACAGAAGATCAATGAAGACATAATTTATGTGGAAAAAAAGACTCAAAAACATCATTGTTTTAGGCAGAATCTAAAACACACCCAAATTATTCAAGTTTGTTTTTAATTTTCTTATTTTTCAAACTATTTTAAAGTATTTTGAAAGCCAAATTTTGAAGATGCTTGCAATGGGGTTGATTTACTAAATGCAAAAAGACTGTGCACTTTGGAAAGTGCAGTTGCACACTGCAAGAGCAGTTGCTCCAGAGCTTAGTAAATGAGCAGAAACTCTGCTGACTTTCATCAACCAATCATGTGCAAGCAAAAATGCTGTTTTTTATTTCCCTTGCATGTGATTTGGTATTCTTTGCAAAATTAAGCTTTACCTCATTTACTACGCTCTGGAGTAGCTGTACTTGTAGAGTGCAATTGCACTTTCCAAGGTGCACAGTCTATTGGCCTTTAGTAAATCAACCCCAGTGTGTCAACATGTGTTATCTGCCATCACGGGATATCAATGTATGCGTTTTGTGGGTACAACCCCTTCCTCGCAACTAAAGTAGATGAGAGGAAGGGGTTGCACCCCTGAAACACATCCATTGATCCCCCATGATGGGAGCTAGCACATGTTGACATTAGGCATGGGATGAGGAGTGAAATCCACATTTTGACTCCCAATTTGTGTGCATCATCAAAATTTGGCTTTCACAGGGGTGACATCACCCCATCTGATGAAAGCAAGATCAATACAGTTTGGACATACTAATGTCTGATATTGCCTTCACTTTGACAAAGTTGAACTTTGTAAGTTCCTGAGTTGTGTATTGTTTTATGGTTTTAAACATGCCTTTTAAACCAAAAAAGGCTATTTCTACTGTCAAACATAAAAATGTTATATAACAAATATGTTGGTTTGTTTAAAATCCCTTTTCTAACGCACATGTAAATGTGCACAGAGTAAAATGTTTTCTAATCAACAATGTGTGGCTTCTTCTTTCAATGCTCAATAGGTGTTTACAGTGACAATGGGGGTTATTTACTAAAGGCAAATCCACTTTGCACTACAAGTGCACTTTCAGCACAGTTTCAAGTGCACTTGTAGTGCAAAGTGGATTTTTCTTTAGTAAATAACCCCCACAGTGCTCTAAACTTTGCCACAATCAGGCCATTTTTGGGACTCCAAAAAATTAATTCATGGTGCTAAAAATGAAGATTATTTTTATCATTAATGCATTACATACATTAAAGTGGGGTTCCACACAAAAAAACAAAAATACCTGAAAAATTAAAAAAAAAAAAAAAACATTTGGATATTTTTTTTTAACTTACCTCTAAATGCCTGTTGCTAGGTGGTCCCTCGTAGTCTGCCTCTTCCTTTGCCTGGGCTGGTGACATCACTTCCACCTTGGCACAGGAAGGGCTCCGCTCTGCTCCCTCCCTCCTGTCAATCATCTGGGACCCATTACAGGTCCCAGGTGATTGAGCGGCCAATCACGGCGCGTGGCGCCGCTCGCGCATGCGCAGTGGGTGCCAGGCTGTGAAGCCACAGCCCGGCGCCCACAGTTGAAATGTCAGCGCCGACGAGTGGAGGGGGGGACGAGCGGGGCTTCGATCCCCCACACCACTAGACCCAGGGACAGGTAAGTGTCCAATTAAAAGCCAGCAGCTGCAGTATTTGTAGCTGCTGACTTTTATTTTTTTTTTTTTAATGGAGCCCCTGGGTGGAACTCCTCTTTAACAACAAAAACAATGTGTGTGTGTAGCAGACCCACAACATAATAATTAGCTGAAGAAGAGATTGTCACCTCGTGTATCAAATAAATTACATTTGCACTATTGAAGAAAATGGCCAAAAAGAAAAGCCCATTGGAGAACCTAGGAGACAGCTAAAAGAAACACAAGCAGTAAATCAAAGGAAATATTATTTCAGTTTAAAATAAAAAATAATATTAAAAATGTTTCTTAAACATTTGCTGGCATATCAATGGCCCCCCTACCCGCAAGTATTCAAGATATTTTTGATGGAACTTGCCATTATCCCGAAAGCATTCTCCACCACTCTTCTGGCTCTGGCCAGCCGGTAGTTAAAAACTCTCTTGTCTGGGGTGAGGGTCCTCATTGGGAACAGCTGCATCAGGTGATCACCCAGCCCAAATGCTTGCCAGCGACACAGACAAACGGGAGACCAGCCACATTGTCTTCCAGAGATGGCAATCCCAAGCCACCACTCCGGGTTCTATGGATGGCTACAGAGTGGTGGCTTGGGATTGCCACCACTCTGTAGCCATCCATAGAACTCGGTCTGGGCGATGACTCCACCATCTGAGATCTGGCCATTCTTCCCCACGTTCACATAGAGAAACTCATATGTCACTGACACCACCGCCAACATCACTATACTATTAAACCCCTTATAGTTGTAATAGTATGACCCCGAGTTGGGGAGTGGGACAATCTGGACGTGTTTTCCATCAATTGCCCCTCCGCAGTTGGGAATGTCCCACCACTGGGCGAATTGGGAAGTCACAGTCTGTCATTCCTGTGGTGTTGAAGGAAACTGTGGAGTGAAACAATAAAAAAAAAATTTGTACTTTTGAACAAAACATTGTTAGCAGATTAAACACAAACATTCTTGGACAACATCAGTATAACATTTATTTTAAGGAGTATTTAAAGAGAAAAAGATAAGGTCCACTTATCAGATTCCTCACCCCCTCTGATGGCCCAAAATTTAGGGGGGGATGTTTTGGACAGGTAACCCTCTCCATTTTATTGAGAGCTGAATGCATACATAATGTGTGTTACTTTGGCCAGCCCCTCCTTACTTACAATATTGGCAGCCCACTGGACAGGTAAGAAGTGTCATAATACAAAGATATAAATACACACTGTACAAATTGAAGTACATTTTTACATTCTGCAATTACCTATCAAGATAATAGGAGAACAAAACTTTAAACAGTGCCATTGAAAGTATTCAGGCAGGCCCTTTCACTACATGCTTTGGTGAATTCATCCATAAATATGACCACAAAAGAGGTAGGTATAGTGTGTATGGGTTTGGCAAAGTCAGCAGATAGAGTATTGGTATCGGTTGACTTAGCATTTGGGGGGGAGGGAGGATTCCAAATGAGTTTGTGACCCAAAAAAAAGCCTCTTGCACTCTGCCTGAATTTAAGGACAAAAATCACATTTAAACACATTTTAGGGGGTGTTTAGGGTAAAGCAGTACAATGGAGCTGACAAAATACATTGTTAAGTGACTAGGCTAGGTGTGTATGAGCCCAGGATAGCATGCTGGGGAGGTTAGTGAAGGCAAATATGCATGAAGGACAAAAAAGGAATATAAAAAACTTCCAGCATGCATGAGAACAAAGGGGACATTCACAGCATATTACAATCATGGTAATTAGGGAATGATGAAAGAAATACAATACATTAGCAAACATTAAATACATAGAGTGTGATGTTAAAGGATAAAACTTACCTTAATATAGTCCTTCTGCAGGACCTGTATGATGGCAGAACAGGTCTCTGGAATAATGATCCCCAGAGCCTGGGGGGAGATGCCTGTCGAGAACTTGATGTCCTGCAGACGTCTTCTTGTTGCCAAGTACCGCAACATGGCGACTAGCCTCTGTTCAGAAGTGATGGCTTGCCGCATGCAGGTGTCCTGCTTCGAAATATAAGGGGACAGCAAAGCCAACAAACAGTGAAACACGGGGTCCGTCATCCGGAGATAATTCCTGAAATCATCAGGATTAATCTCACGGATCTCCCACAACAAAGGCATATGAAAGAATTGGTCACGCTGGAGCAACCAATTCTTTGTCCATGAACTCCTCCCTGCCCTGTTCATGGACTGGGCTTGGGTCAAAGTAAGAACCCTAACACCAAGCCCCTGCACAGCACGAACTCTACGATGAGTACATACCCGCTACATGGCTTAAAAATGGTCGGCTGGTCAGAACAAACGAACAGAACCTACTGAAAATCAGAAAGGCCTGAGAAGAGCGACCTGAAAATCAGAAACGAGCAGACAAGAACGCACTGAGAATCAAATACGTACCAGAAATAGCACGCACTGAAAACCAGATGCGAACTGACTACACGCAATGAAAACGAGATACGAACCCCAAACACAAACTGAAGAGCAGTAACGAACTGAAAAGCACGAGGCTGAAAAGGACGAATCGTCTCTACCAAACTTCTACTAACACGAGATAAACACAAGATTAGCAGAAGGAGCCCAAAGGGTGATGCACTTGGTATTGAACTTCCCTTTTATAGTGCCATCGTACATGTTGTACGTCAGCACGTTCTTGGCGAACGGAATTTCCGACTACATTTGTGCGACTGTGTGTATGCAAGACAAGTTTGAGCCAACATCCGACAGAAAGATATCCAGGATTTCGTTATCTGAATGTCTGATCGTGTGTATGCGGCATTAGATTTTACCGACAGACAAGGCATGGTTTATTAAAGTGTGAAGAGGGAAGAAATGCAGTGAAGTTAACAGAAGAACTAGCATTCCATTGACTTGAAATAATTAATCAGGTAGGGAAGAATTCAAAGTAGAAACTTTGGATGCTTGTTACTAGAACCCATTTCACTTCACATCACATTGCACTTTAGTAAATTAGTCCTGTTGCGTCAAACTTTTACATTTACCCTGTCACATTTCCATAATTTTTTTTGGTTTTGTGTGCATAAGTTGGAGCATGCTATATTTTCTAATACAGTGGTGCACAAGGCATTTTTTTTTCTTCTCTGTAGTAATTCTTACCTTTTAGATTATTGCTCTGCAGCCATCATTCTGGATATTTCCACATTAGTTGCTAAGTCTTGGACCTGATCTAACATTTTGTAATGACTGTAGTAGTGACACCAAAACAAAGACACTGATTCTGCCATTAAAAATGTCACCAGAAGTCACAGTGTGAACTAATGATGAAACCCTTCAATGACATCAGTGCCTATCCACCTCCAACGTTACCCATACAGGATGATTGACAGCATAATCCATCCCTGGGTATGCCCAGTGAGGGTTTTCCATAGAAATTCTCTTAGTGTCATGTGACTATATGTAATGAAATATTGCTGAATAACATAGTCCCCACTTGTACACACTGGCCTATATAGGATATACTGTACATATGTGAGAGTTAAGTTGGTTAAGAATAGGTACAACCTCACCTGCAACTTCTATACTCTAGGGATAGCAGTCACTATCTGTGGAGAAGATGCTTGAGGGTGCCTGACCATGAAATTTGGGATACACAGCATCCCCCAAGATCCAGGAAAGGTGGTGACATAACCCCCGCCTAGGAGCCATGGGCAGAACTTGGGGTGACCAACTTTTGTTACCAACTTTTTTAAATTCAGTACCTCTAAGTTGCAGGGGTTTCTGTACTAACTAGGTTGTTATTCTGGTGCCATGACTATCACTTGATATGTCTACAACTCTAGTGGAATGTTTTCAGTTCCACCCCTCACTGTTGCCATGAATGTCTATCCCTAGGCAAGAGGGACTGCCAGGCTTTCCAACCAAATTCTCTATAACAATGTGAATCAGCTGAGATGACCTGAGGTTTCCTACTGCTGTTCTAAACACAATCAGGAGATTGTTTATCAGGGCATATAATATCAGTAGCACTGGCAACTAGAAAGCTGCACTATTTTTGTAGGTTTGAATGGTACTTTTAGGTTTGGATAGCAAAATGTATGTGGCTCTTAGAAAAACAAGCAAATGCAAAAATATATTATTGCTTCCTAAAAGTCTCACACTTATTTATTTGATCCAATGTGCTTTATTTGACAGGTTTGACAGCAGAAGTATGCTTTTGCAGGTAACAGTAACTAAAATCACATAGCATAAACGAAAAACAAATATACAATCCTACAGTCACAATATTCATGCCTCATTTGTCTCACCTGGGAGTTATATTTCAGGTCTCTGACACTGGAGAGAATCTACAAAACAAAGAGAGGAATTCTGTAATCATAAAAAGCCACACATTACTGTATAATTCAAAAGCTGCATCCAGCAGCTAGCTGGTATTGTGATCAGGAATGTATATGACTGTGACAAACAAATGTTGGAAGCTGTATGACATTCAGAATTAGCCATCTGACCCAATTATAAACTTTGGCAGACAAGGATATGCAGTCTCCAGCGCCAGTTTCCAAACTCTACCAGTGCCTCATATTTCATTTACATGACCATTTTTATTACTTCTATCCACCCCTTCTGGTTTTCTTGTTATTGTTTTGGTGTGTATGTAAATATATATATATATATATATATATATATATATATATATATATATATATATATATATATATAAAAATATTTCACTCTTTGTTATATTGCAGCCATTTTCTAAAATCATTTAAGTTCATTTTTTTCCTCATTAATGTACACACAGCACCCCATATTGACAGAAAAACACAGAATTGTCAACATTTTTGCAGATTTATTAAAAAAGAAAAACTGAAATATCACATGGTCCTAAGTATTCAGACCCTTTGCTGTGACTCTCATATATTTAACTCAGGTGCTGTCCATTTCTTCTGATCATCCTTGAGATGGTTCGCCTTCATTTGAGTCCAGCTGTGTTTGATTATACTGATTGGACTTGATTAGGAAAGCCACACACCTGTCTATATAAGACCTTACAGCTCACAGTGCATGTCAGAGAAAATGAGAATCATGAGCTCAAAGGAACTGCCTGAAGAGCTCAGAGACAGAATTGTGGCAAGGCACAGATCTGGCCAAGGTTACAAAAAAATATTCTGCTGCACTTAAGGTTCCTAAGAGCACAGCGGCCAGCATAATCCTTAAATGGAAGACGTTTGGGACGACCAGAACCCTTCCTAGAGCTGGCCGTCTGGCCAAACTGAGCTATCGGTTGAGAGGAGCCTTGGTGAGAGAGGTAAAGAAGAACCCAAAGATCACTGTGGCTAAGCTCCAGAGATGCAGTTGGGAGATAGGAGAAAGTTGTAGAAAGTCAACCATCACTGCAGCCTTCCACCAGTCGGGGCTTTATGGCAGGAAGCATTTCCTCAGTGCAAGATACATGAAAGTCTGCATGGAGTTTGCTAAAAAACAACTGAAGGACTCCAAGATGGTGAGAAATAAGATTCTCTGGTCTGATGAGACCAAGATAGAACTTTGGCCTTAATTCTAAGTGGTATGTGTGGAGAAAATCAGGCACTGCTCATCACCTGTCCAATACAGTCCCAACAGGGAAGCATGGTGGTGGCAGCATCATGCTGTGAGGGTGTTTTTCAGCTGCAGGGACAGGATGACTGGTTACAATCGAGGTCCCCAGATGAATTTGCGAGAGGCAACGAAACGCGTAGGGATTGGCCGGGAGAGCCGGGACCGGAAGTGACGTGAGAAGGCGAAGAACAACACCGATTTTGTTCCCTGTGCTATTTTTTACTTTTCTGTGTAAGAGTCCATGCTATTATGTTTAAATAAATACGTTTTTAGCCCTGACATACTACACTATTGGAGGCTTCTCTTCCTCTTTGTCCCCTTTCTTACACTGAGGTACCTCTTTATACCATTTTGATCTGACAACACACCGCTGTACCCTAAGAAGGAATACTGTTAAATCCATCATCCAGAGAGACCACACCGACTATCCAGGGAGGTCAGTGGATATCCCAGACGGTGATTGTTTGCTATTTATAGCATTGAGGTAAGAGTTTGGGGAAACCAAATTGTTGAAGGAGCCACAACAGGATTATATATGAATAAGCATCTCCACCTATTCTAACAGCCACAGAACTTTACCACTCCCCATTCACTGTAGCAATTACTGGACTTTTTTGTCACTACTTTATTGAAATTTGAAGCTGTGTTTTTATTATTTTTTACTTTTTTCTTTTTGATATTTTTTTCTTTTTAAAGTTTATTTATGGCTTACACAAGGTGATACACATCCAATTGCACATGAGTATATTAAGTAGTTTGAGTACACACGGCAAGATTGAGATTACATCTGTGACAGACCTAGCCGGAAAAGAGGCTTTTGGAGGGGACTGAATGCCAGCCTCCTGCAAACCAATGTTCTATTATGTTTGTCTGCCTTGCATCACAGTATGTGTATTGCATTGGAGGGTTTGTGTTTGTCTGTCTTTGATCACAGGATGTGTATTGCATTGGAGGGTTTGTGTTTGTCTGCCTTGGATCACAGGATATGTATTGCATTGGAGGGTTTGTGTTTGTCTGTCTTTGATCACAGGATGTGTATTGCATTGGAGGGAGGGGGGATTTTTCCAACAGCTCTCCCTGCTAACACTGTGTACTGATGAGACCTTAAACACACCTGACCTGTGTGTCCATTGTCATTGGACAGTTTAACCCGCCCTCTTTTCCAAGGGTGGGGGGGAAGAGTCTCTGAGTTATTTTATCTGTTGTTTCCATGTGTTATAATAGATGAGTTGATTCCTGCTGAAAACCTGAAGACAGAGCCTTGTCTAGTTTTTGGGGTGGATTATTTGTATGGGTTCCTTGTTCGGCTGATTGGAGTGTTCGGTAGCTGCCTTTGTGTTTGGGTATAGAATGTCCTAAACGACTTTAACCCCTTTCATACTCGGGGTGTCGTTACACTGGTGGCTAGCAGCGGGATCATTCCCACAGCCCAGAAGGACAGCTACAAGAGGACACAGGACAATGGAAGCACAGTATGGACAGCTAAAGCTCTCTACCCTCAAGGACTTACTGGAGAACCGGGGCCGACCGGCCAACAACCGTAAGAAGAGGGACATTATCGCAGAACTAGTCAAAATGGATAGAGCTGAAAGACCCAACATAATCGAAAGGCCCAGCGTAACAGACAGGACACCCGAAGAGGCAAGTTTTGATCGGGCTGTTAACATAAGACTGGCACATTATGGCCCTAACCCTACAGCGGAGATCATAGACCGAGTTATAGCGGCTGTTGATGCAAATTGGCTACAGCAAAGAGGTGCTGCAGCAGCGGGAGTCACAACAGCACAACTGAAAGGAGAAAGGTACATTTTGCTGCTTTTAAAAATGTAATTGAAGCAGAAGGGGAGATTGATGTGTACCTTGCAGATTTTGAACGGCAATGTGCCCTACACCAGGTGCTCACAGAGGAATGGGTTACCATTTTGTCTGGGAAATTGTCCGGCCAGGCCAGTGAAGCGTTTAGGGCCATCCCAGAGGATATTATGAACTATGGGCTGGTAAAAGAAGCACTTTTGGCCAGGTATGCCGTCACACCGGAGGCGGTTCCGAGAGACGAGCAAGCAGACTGGAGACTCATATACCGAGTGGGCATGCCGCCTACACCACATGGCATCCCACTGGGTCGCTGGATGCCAAGCAGTATCCGGTGAAGAGGTGCTGCAGCTGTTCCTGCTGGAGCACTTCTTTGACAAGCTGTCCCCGGAAGTCAGAGAGTGGGTCCGGGACCGAAAACCTTTCACCTTGCCTGAAGCAGCTCGCCTGGCGGACGAATACACAGACGCACACAAACTGGATAACCCTGTGGTCAAGACAACAGCTCTGGTGAATTATCGATCAGTGGCACCCCCTCCAGCTGGTGCCTACAAACCACAGTTGTACCGCCCTACAGCACCACCTCCAGTGGCCACTTATCCTTGGCAGCCCAGGTTCAACTTCCAGGACTACTCACAACCCCTCAGGTGTTTCAGGTGTAAACAGCTAGGGCACAAAAAGCCAGACTGTCCATTGAATCCAGCCAGGCAGTCCTACTCATGGAGAAAGCCAGCAGGGGGGAATCCTCACACATCCATGCCTGCGGCTCACTGCATTGAGGAGGAAGAATGTTGGGGCGTCCTGCATGAGGCTGATCTAGTACAAGCAGCTAACCAGGACAACCGGTAGCAACACAGGCAGAACGTCCAGGTTAATGGAAAGGTAGCCAATGACCTACGTGATACTGGCACCACCATGACCCTACTATGGAAGAACCTCATACCAGAGAGCCAACACACCGGGGACACTATAGTCGTAAAGGTAGCGGGAGGCACCATTTTCCAGCTACCCGTTGCCCGTGTTCACCTGGATTGGGGGGTTGGTTCGGGACACGTGAATGTGGGGGTGATGAAGGATTTGCCAGCGGATGTACTACTGGGGAATGATTTGACCCCCTTCATTTCTGCTTACGCCCCGATAGGCCCCGCTGAAGCCAACCCAGTGACTACCCGTGCCCAGATCCCCAACAGCATGATGGCATGAGCCCAGTCACCCTGTCTTCTCTCCAGTGGCTGAAAAGACTACAGGGAGAAGGGCCAGTCCAGGCCTCTCCCCAGTGGCGGGCGTGTTCTCCGAGAGAGGCAGAGGTTGGCTGGGTAAGTAATGATCTGGTTGGAACAATTTGTTTGGGGTACGGTGTGGATACCAGCATTAGAGAACTGGAACTACTGACTAACTTAAGAGTCAACCCGTCTGGGGTCTCCTCCTGTGTTAGTCTCCTGCCGAAAGGGGAGAAATGTGACAGACCTAGCCGGAAAAGAGGCTTTTGGAGGGGACTGAATGTCAGCCTCCTGCAAACCAATGTTCTATTATGTTTGTCTGCCTTGGATCATAGGATGTGCATTGCATTGGAGGGTTTGTGTTTGTCTGTCTTGGATCACAGGATGTGTATTGCATTGGAGGGTTTGTGTTTGTCTGTCTTTGATCACAGGATGTGTATTGCATTGGAGGGAGGGGGTATTCTTCCAACAGCTCTCCCTGCTAACACTGTGTACTGATGAGACGTTAAACATACCTGACCTATGTGTCCATTATCATTGGACAGTTTAACCCGCCCTCTTTTCCAAGGGTGGGGGGGAAAGAGTCTGTGAGTTATTTTATCTGTTGTTTCCATGTGTTATAATAGATGAGTTGATTCCTGCTGAAAACCTGAAGACAGAGCCTTGTCTCGTTTTTGGGGTGGATTATTTGTATGGGTTCCTTGTTCGGCTGATTGGAGTGTTCGGTAGCTGCCTTTGTGTTTGGATATGGAATGTCCTAAACGACTTTAACCCCTTTCATACTCGGGGTGTCGTTACAACATCATCTACACATATCACTTGCTTATGGTTATTGTAGATAAACGTCTAATACACAACTTATTTATCCTTAAAAATATTTAAAATATTCTTCATTTTTATATCCCATATGGGATAATTTATTTTGAATCCTATATCACTATTTACGCTAAATCACTTCATTCACTTAGATTGTTTAGTGTTATGTGTTACACTTATAGATTTTGCTGCACTTTTATTTATACCACATATTGATTTAGTTCACTGCTTTCAAGTAACGCAAGAGGCTTTTTCAAAACTATTAATGACGCACACAGCTAAAATAACGAAGGAGTGGCTTCACAACAACTCCGTGACTGTTCTTGAATGGCCCAGCCAGAGCCCTGACTTAAACCCAATTGAGCATCTCTGGAGAGACCTAAAAATGGCTGTCCACCAACGTTTACCATCCAACCTGACAGAACTGGAGAGGCTCTGCAAGGAGGAATGGCAGAGGATCCCCAAATCCAGGTGTGAAAAACTTGTCGCATCTTTCCCAAAAAGACTCATGGCTGTATTAGATCAAAGGGGTGCTTCTATTAAATACTGAGCAAAGAGTCTGAATACTTAGGACCATGTGATATTTCAGTTTTTCTTTTTTAATAAATCTGTAAAAATGTCAACAATTCTGTGTTTTTCTGTCAATATGGGGATCTGTGTGTACATTAATGAAGAAAAAAAATGAACTTAAATGATTTTAGCAAATGGCTGCAATATAACAAAGAGTGAAAAAAGTATATGTATATATATATATATATATATATATATATATATATATATATATATATATATATATATATACTATATTAACAAAAGTATTGGGACGGCTGCCTTTACACCCCCATGAACTTTAATGGCATCCCAGTCTCAGTCCATAGGGTTCAATATTGAGTAGGCCCACCCTTTGCAGCTATAACAGCTTCAACTCTGAGAAGGCTGTCCACAAGGTTTAGGAGTGTGTCTATGGGAATGTTTGACCATTCTTCCAGGAGTGCATTTGTGAAGTCAGGCACTGATGTTGGTCGAGAAGGTCTGGCTCGCAGTCTCCGCTCTAACTCCTCCCAAAGGTGTTTAATCAGGTTGAGGTCAGGACTCTGTGCAAGCCAGTCAAGTTTCTCCACCCCAAACTCGCTCATCCATGTCTTTATGGACCTTGCTTTGTGTACTAGTCCAAATAATTTGGTGGAGGGGGAATTATGGTTTGGGGTTGTTTTTCAGGGGTTGGGCTTGGCCCCTTACTTCCAGTGAAGGGAACTCTTAAGGTATCAGCATACCAAGACATTTTGGACAATTTCATGCTCCCAACTTTGTGGGAACAGTTTTGGTTGGCCCCTTTCTGTTCCAACATGACTGCACACCAGTGCACAAAGCAAGGTCCATAAAGAAATGGATGGACAATTTTTGGGTGGAGGAACCTGACTGGCCTGACCTCAACCCAATAAAACACCTTTGGGATGAATTAGAGTGGAGACTGCGAGCTAGGCCTTCTCATCCAATATCCGTGCCTGACCTCACAAATGCACTTCTGGAAGAATGGTGAAACATTCCCATAAACACACTCCTGAACCTTGTGGACAGCTTTCCCAGAAGAGTTGAAGCTTTTATAGCTGCAAAGAGTGGACCAACCTAATATTGAACCTTCCGGACTAAAACTGGGATGGTGTTAACATTCATGTGCATGTAAAGGCAGGTACCAATACATTTAACAATATAGTGTGTGTATGTAGGTGGAGGAGCGCAGGGTCTCTAACATCCACCAGCTCCGTGATGTCGTAAGTGCGGAGTGGAAGAGGACTCTAGTGGCAACCTGTGAAGCTCTGGTGAACTCCATTACCAAGAGGATTAAGGCAGTGCTGGAAAATAATGGTGGCCACACAAAATATTGACACTTTGGGCCTAATTTGGACATTTTCACTTAGGGATGTACTCACTTTTGTTGCCAGCGGTTTAGACATTATTGGCTGTGTGTTGAGTTATTTTGAGGGGAC
This sequence comes from Aquarana catesbeiana, assembly GCF_042186555.1. Classification (NCBI taxonomy): domain Eukaryota; kingdom Metazoa; phylum Chordata; class Amphibia; order Anura; family Ranidae; genus Aquarana; species Aquarana catesbeiana. The sequence goes on from NC_133325.1 coordinate 374,637,328, forward strand.
AGCAAATTTACACTGTTATACAAGCTGTACACTCACTACTTTACATTGTAGCAAAGTTTCATTTCTTCAGTGTTGTCACATGAAAAGATATAATAAAATATTTACAAACATATGAGGGGTGTACTCACTTTTGTGAGATACTGTATATGTCTATATATCTATATATATACTGTATTTATTGACGTATAACACTCACCTTTTCACCATAAAAATCGGGTGCAAATAGCATGTGTGTGTTATACGCCAATACTTCAATTTTAGCTGCCTCGGAGGGGACAGGGAGGAGGGCGAGACGAACGCCATCAGATTACATACAGTGAGAATCTCCTGTTCACTTGGCGGCCTCTGTAATAGGGAGTCCTATCTCCTGGGCCACCATTGGACCACTGTTCTGTCTATCATAGGAGATTCTCAGTTTATGTAATCTGTCGGCGCTCGTTCGGCCCACCTCCCTGTCCCCTCTAGGCTGCAGATGGGCATCGATCAGGCTGCAATGATGACAATGGTGAGGCTGCTGCATTGATGGCAATGGTGATGCTGCTGCATTGAAGGCAATGGTGATGCTGCTGCATTGAAGGCAATGGTAAGGCTGCCGCATTTATGGCAATGGTAAGGCTGCTGCACTGATGGCAATGGTGAGGCTGCTGCATTGATGGCAATAGTGAGGCTGCTGCATTGATGGCAATGGTGAGGTTGCTGCATTGATGGCAATGGCCAGGCTGCTGCATTCATGGCAATGGTGAGACTGCATTGATGTGGACTGATGAGGCTGCATTGATGGCACTTGTGAGGCTGCAGATGGGCATTGATCAGGCTGCACTGATGGCAATGGTGAGACTGCAGATGGGCACTGACCCAAAGTTCCTTATGTAAAATTAGTGTTTTTCTTGAAACTTCCTTCTTAAAATGAATGTGCGTGTTATAGACCTGTGCATGTTATACGCCGATAAATATGGATTTATATATGTAGGAAGGCCAGTATGGTGGCCTGAATTTATGGGAGGAGCCCGGGGGGTATTTAAGCAGCCCGCTCACCTGTGGTGATTGTCGGTTTCCTGTGCGCGATATACGTCACTAGCCCGACTATTCGAATACCAGCGTCCGCAAGTTCTTGTCTCGCTAGTTCCCGCATTCGCAAAAATTTCCGTGCTCGAGAGTTTCAAAGTCCGTGTTACCGATTCACATTTTGTACCACGTGTCTGGCTCGGCTGTCGTAGGTAGGGTTCTGATTGATTTTGTTCTCACACATTGTTAGATATCATGTCACTAAACCGTGATATCAAACTTATGAATCACTCGCAAATTTCACTACGAACCACAATGCATACCACTCGCACCATCGTTATGTTACCGTTCTTGTTATTAGTAAACCACAGCGACGTAGACGTCGCTTCATTCAGGCATGACTAACAAATGGTTACCATGCGTCAGTAGACAACCGTTGTGATTCACAATTCGTTATTTCTTATCGACTCATGTCAGTTCGATACTAAGTCATTTCTCATTTCAGAAACATTTCTAAACATTTCTAACATTTCAAACCATTTCGAATCATTTCATTCATTTCAGTCACGTACCGTGCTCCAATCCGAATCCAGTTGCATCTAAAGATGCACCAATTCGCTCCGGTGTGCCCCAGTTGTTTACAGCCTCATTTCAGTACATGCTCCAGAGTCACGACTCACCGATTCATACCTCTGTCATGGCCATCATTTCACTGTCACGTACCACGCTCCGATACGAATTTAGTCGCATTAAATGCACCGATTCATCTCGGCGCGCCCCAGGCATTTGCCACATTTCGGTACATGCTCCAGAGTCCGATTCATAGTCAGCCACAATAGCGGCATGATCGATTCGCGCCTCTGTCATGGCAAACAAACCATTACATATGCACTCACCGCGCTCTGGTTCAAATCCAGTCGCATCTACGATGCACCGATTCGTTACGGCGTGCCCCAGGGTTCGGCCTCATTTCAGTACATGCTCCAGAGTCCGGATCGTAGTTAGTCGCAGATATCGGACGACCGATCCGCATCTCTGTCATGGGAATTAATTACCAGTCATTTCACTCCCACATATCGCATCACCGTTTCAAAACCAGTCGCATCCGAGATGCACCGATTCGTTACGGAATGCCCCAGTTGTTTCGGCTTTATCCATACCTGTACCAGAGCTCGGTTCATTGCCATTCACAGATACGGCACAACTAATTAGAGCCTCAAGGTAAAAAACATTTCTGTCATTTCGTTGTTTCGTATTGCGCTCCGATTCGAATCCAGATGCACCGATTCGTCCCAGGGTGCACCAATGTTTTCTGTTGCCTCATTTCAGTACATGCTCCAGAGTCCAGTTCATGGTCAGTTGCAGTGGCGGCATGACCAAGCCGGAGCTCTGTCATGGCAAGAGATTTCACTCATTTCATGATCAAGGCAAAACATTTCAAATCATTTCATTGTCACTATACCGCGAATCACCATACTAGTTACTACTTCAAGCTAGTTAGCAAACCCTTCATGAGTTATCATCTTTCATTTTCCTCCAGGTCAGTCAAAGTTCAGTAGGTCCACCCTGCACCAGGTTGGACGATATCCCCCCCAGGTAAAAAAAAAAAAGGGAGAAGCACAAGTTGGGTAAGTATGGCTTAGGGAAACGAAGTAAACTTGAAATCCGTGTCACCCCTAATAGGTTACAGTCAACCAAAACAGGATCTCAAGGAAAGGATATCTTAACCAGATCAACCATGTCCCAGGGTGGCAGCGAAGACCTCACGGCCCCTCTGTCACCTTCTCCGGTTTCAGAGAGCGGCAGCGTGCAGTCCCTCAGGGGATGGACTATCCCCAAGTTGACGGCAGAACTAAGATGCAGAGGCGTGCCCTTCCCCGCTACAGCCAGGAAAGGCAAGCTCTTCAAGCTCCTCTTCCCTCCACCAGCTGCAGCAGGACCCAGTACACAGCAGGCATCCCTCCAGTCGATATCCTCTGCCATCTCACAACTTCACACTATGGTGGCGTCCCTTTCTTCCTCGGTCACGGACGTACAAACCAGGGTGGCACTCCTGGAGGCTCGGCCAGCCGCAGCTATCCCCGACCCTACCGCAACTCAAGTTTTGACACCACTTCCCGCAGGTACCACAGGGTGGAGCCCCATTGTCTACCCCTCCCATTTGGTTCCAACCAGTATCAAGAAGGACATTTTGGATGGCAGGGACGTCAACCTGGCCTCTCTCCTGATTTCTGTCCATGATCAGAAAATAAGGCCTATACCTGGGGTGACGTATCGGTGGTCCTTAAAGCCAAAGACCCCAGACTGAATCAGAAATTATCTGTCCCAGAGTTCACATTGGCCTTTGGCATGCTGAGGGATGTCCTATGTTCAGCCGCTCCCAGCAGAAGGGAAGAGCTGGACTTATACCTCCATACTGTAGTAGACCTGGGCTACAAGTATGGAGGATTTTCCTTCTACGACTACCACCGTTCATTTTCCGCAAAGGCAGCAGCCAGACTCACACAGTTTCAAACGACGACAAATTGGAGCCTCATGGACACAGAGCTGTTCTGTCGCCATTTTGCAGGCTTACACTCACCCCTGTGTGCGATTTGCCAGTCCTCCACTCATACTGCCACCTGGTGCGCCAATGCGACAATCAGACGTCCCTTTGAATTCCCCTCTACCTCCGGTGCACTTCAGGGTCAGTCGGCCTCTGTACAAATGCCTCAGGTGGACAAATTCGGAAGCCCAGTCCGAACCGTGGGAGGGGCAGCCATCTGCAACAATTACAACTATGGGTCCTGCAACTTCAGTCAGTGCCGCCTACTCCACATCTGCACCTTATGCCAAAGAGAGCATCCAAGAAACTTGTGCGACGTCAAACAACAGAAGAGGGCATGACTAAGCCGGATCAACGTCTTGTGGCTGGGACTCTACCTCACCTCACACCCCACCCCCTCCCTGGCAACCTACCTTATCCAGGGATTCACAGTAGGCTTTCACACTGGCCTCATTTCACTACCCCACAGTACCTACGATTGTAGGAATCTTCGGTCAGCGGCCACTGACAAACAGGCCATAGATCAGCTCTTACAGACAGAGGTAGACCGAGAGTTCGTTATAGGCCCCTTTACTCAGCCCCCTTTCAGTACTTGGAGAGTCAGCCCTATTGGGCTTGTCAAGGGCAAGTTCTCAAATAAACTACGTTTGGTGTAAGACCTGTCTGCGCCTCATTCTTCCCACATTCCCAGTCTCAATTCCCTGATCCCCTCCAAAGAGTTCTCTCTAAAATATTCCTCCGTGGACATGGCAATCCAAGCAATCATCAAAGCAGGTACAGGTGCCTGGCTCTCTAAAGCCGATATCTCGGATGCCTTCAAGCTCTTACCTATCCACCCATCCCTTTGGTTCTGGCATGGCATCAAGTGAAGGGAGGCATACTATTTTGCCACAAAACTGACGTTCGGTTCCAAGAGTAGCCCTTGGCTCTTCGACACATTCGCTCAGTCCCTCGCTTGGATACTCTTGCACAAAGCTCAGTGCCAAGAAGTTATCCACTACCTGGATGACTTCTTACTAATTGAACCGCCCAGCAGGCCCCCAGGAGACCTCGACAAACTCAGAGTTGTATTCGGAAATCTCAATGTTCCCATCGCTGAGCACAAAGTCGATGGTCCAGCACACAACATCACCTTTCTCGGGGTCAATTTAGACACCTGCACCATGCAGGCCAGTCTCCCCCTGGACAAACTCACCCTTATTAGGGCGGTACTTCATAAATTCACCCACACCAGGGGGTGTACCAAAAAACAATTGCAATCTCACCTGGGAATGCTTAATTTCGCCATGCGAATTATTCCACAAGGCCGCACCTTTGTGTCATGCCTGCTGAGATTTCTGTCAGAAACACAAGACCCCGATCAGATCCTAAATCTAGATTCCGCAGCTATAGTGGACCTATCTATGTGGGAGGAATTCCTGTCTGCCTGGAATGGCATATCCCTATTTACCCATGGTTTCGGCCCTTTCACCTCAGGTAGTGACAGACGCTGCAGCTTCCACAGGCTTCGCGGCAATTTTTGGCCACCAATGGTTTTCAGGACCCTGGTCTCAACAGATGGCTTTACCCGAACATCCTCCCTCTTCGAGCTCTATCCCATAGTGGCAGCCGCACAGCTCTGGGGTCATCATTGGACAGGGCAAACAGTGGTCTTCACCACCGACAATCAGGCCACGGCAGACATTGTCAACAAAGGCAGGTCCAAGTCCCTATCAGTCATGTCCTTCCTGCGCAGATTGGTACAACTGTCTTTACAACATCAGTTTAACATCCACTGTTCATTTATGCCAGGTAAATACAATCTAGCTGCTGACGCACTGTCACGTTTTAATTACACCTTCTTTTTCAAACAGGTCCCCGGAGCCGATCCAGTGTAGGCCCCTATCCCTGTTTGGTCTCAGCTGACCCTGGACTAATAGAACATTTACAAGGAGCAACCCAGCTCATCAACCACTCACTGTCCCATAACACACTTAAAGCCTACCAGACAGCTTGGAAGGTGTTCAATAAGTTCCTGGCACCCTGCTGCAAAGGAACTACAGATGTCAAGCAAGTACTGGCCTTCATTTCATATTGCCACACTCAGCTGGCCTTATCTTATAATACCATTCGGCTATACGTAGCATACAACATTTCTTGACTCTTCAAGACCCTGCAAAGTCTTCACTGTTCTCATCCCACGTTATCCGAGCCATCCTACGTGGCATTCAGAAACATCAATCAGCGGTCAGCACCAAACGCTTACCCATTACGGGGCCCATCTTCAGGGATATGTCAACCATCCTAACTTCTGCTCCATTTGGTCTTCTCCCCAGTACGGTCCTACAAGCAGCCATATATTTGGCCTATTACGGGTTCTTGCGACCTGGCAAGTTCACCTGTAACAACCCCGCAGGCCAAGTACTACGCAGACGGCACTTGGTTCGCTACCAAGACCACTTCGTCTTTCACCTCGAGGTTTCAAAAACCCAGCAAACAGGCTCTGGAGTGGACATTCACCTTTACAAAACCAATAATAGCTGGTGTCCAGTCACAGTACTCAACCATCTTCTGTCCCTCCTGCCTGAACAGCCGGACACCAGTCCTCTTCTACCATTCCCAGTTAAACCCTTAAGTGCCTGTCAGTTTGTGAAACACATAAGGATACTTCTCCGCAACCTTCACCTTAACCCTAGTCAGTACTCCGGACACTCCTTTCGTATCGGAGCAGCCTCCGCAGCATCCCGTCATGGGGTCCCAGACCACATCATTAAAAGACTAGGCAGGTGGAAGTCAGCCTGCTTCACCCGGTATATCCCTAACCCTCAAGTGGAGATGGCACAGGCATTTTCAAAATTGGCTCAATGAATAACTGAAAACCAATAAAATATTATACCCCTACCTGAATGTTTTTGCCCCCTTATTTTGGCATACCGTCCATCAGACCAAGGCACACTTTCAGGTCCATTTCATATGGTAAGTCCACACATTCAGGTCTATTTCCAATGGTAAGTCTTATGTTAACTATAAATGTTATTATGTCCATATCGGACATAGGGCTCCAACCATAAGTAGGAAGGCCAGTATGGTGGCCTGAATTTATGGGAGGAGCCCGGGGGGTATTTAAGCAGCCCGCTCACCTGTGGTGATTGTCGGTTTCCTGTGCGCAATACCCACCCTCCCATCCCCATTTCAGGGCATTTCTCAACTATTCATTTCTCTTCACAGAATAATCTTTTCTTAAACTAAGGGTATGCCCCCTTATTTTGGCATACCGTCCATCAGACCAAGGCACACTTTCAGGTCCATTTCATATGGTAAGTCCACGTTTTCAGGTCTATTTCCAATGGTAAGTCTTATGTTAACTATAAATGTTATTATGTCCATATAGGACATAGGGCTCCAACCATAAATATATATATAGATATATATATCTATATATCTATATATATATAGATATATCATAGGAGATTCTCCTCTATATATAGATACATATATATGTATCTATATAGAGAGGAGATTCTCCTCTCTATATAGATACATATATATCTATTTATAGATATAGATATATATATAGATATATATATCTATATAGGTATATAGATATATCTATATCTATATAGATATATATATCTATATAGATATAGATATATCTATATCTATATAGATACAGATCTATCTATCTATCTATCTATCTATCTATCTATCTATCTATCTATCTATCTATCTATCTATCTATCTATCTATCTATCTAGATCTATATGATATATATCTATAGATAGATAGATAGATAGATAGATAGATAGATAGATAGATAGATAGATAGATAGATAGATAGATAGATAGATAGATAGATCTATATATATATATATATATATATATATATATATTTATATATATATATAGATCTAGATCTATATATATATATAGATCTAGATCTAGATCTATATATATATATATATATATATGTAGATATCTATAGTATATAGATATATCTATATATATATAGATATATCTATATATACACACACACGCACACACACTATCGATCAGGGTACAGGATCAACACACTGGTAAGTGTGTTGAGTGGTAAGTGGTCCAGTGGGAACATGGTCCCCCGGCATTTGTCTCATCCATAGGAGACAGCTGTAACATTAGATGGCAGAGTTTCTATATTGAGCTGATTAGAGGTTTTTTTTAATCATACGCCTGTACGCTGTAGAGATGTGTGTGCTTTTTTTTTTTTTTTCTCCGTGTTAGGCCCACTGTAGAGGTGGTAAATTTTTCTTTTCTTTTCTTTTTCCCTGTGTTAGGCCCTCTGAGGAATTATTATTTTTTTCTTCTTTTCTCCGTGTTAGGCCCTCTGTAGGGGTGGTAATTTTTTTTTTCTTTTTTAATTTTTTTTTCCGTGTTAGGCCCTCTGTGGGTTTTTTTTCCGTGTTAGGCCCTCTGAGGGTTTTTTCTTTTGCTCGTGTTAGGCCCTCTGTAGGGGTGGTAATTTTTTTTTGTGTTAGGCCCTCTGTGGGGTTTTTTTTCTACTCTCCCTCCCCATCTCCTCTTTCCCCCTTTCTTTTGCCTGGGTTCCTCCTGAGTTTAGAGATTTTCCCCCTAGTTGGGGTGAGAGGTAAAAGAATTCTGGAGAAAGAGATTACTCTTTTTTCTCAGCCCCACACAAGACATACTCTCGTATAGATTATTTTTTTACTCCGCACAGTCAATTGCATGCAATAGAGGAAGTAAATATTGGGAAGATAACCTGGTCAGACCATGCACCAATTTTTTTGAAGTATAATCTCTCAGATATTCAACTACCCAGTCATGCGATGTGGAAACTGAATGAAAGCCTCCTACAAGACCCCTCTGTGATAGAGGAGGTACGTAAAGAGGAAAGGTGGTATTTTCTGACTAACGACACTCCTGAATGTAATTCGGGAGTGATTTGGGAAGCCCACAAAGCAGTGATGTGGGGAGTTTTGATCAAGCATGGGGCTAGGATTAAAAAAGAGAGAGAAGCCAAGATAACATCGCTAATGGCAGATATACATCACCTGAAGATGCTGCATAAACGAACCCCTACTTTAACCGAGGACCGGGATCTTTTGACGACACGCAGACAGATCATAGATTTACTTCGATATAAAGCTAAAAGAGCAATACAAGTAGGAAAAAAGCAGAGCTATGAGTATGGGAATAAATGTGGTAAACAACTCGCTGACTCTCTGAGGGAACAGCAATTAAGGACCTATGTCCCAATGATTATGGGAACTGAGGGTGAAAGATATCTGCTGCCAAGAGAAATAGCGCAGAGGTTCGAGGACTTTTCTTCAGCTTTGTACAATTTACACTCGAACCCCCAAAATCAGACTGCGGTAGAGGAATATGTGTCAACTTCTGGTTTGCCTAGCCTGGCGTCTATTGCATGGCAGGAATTGGAAAAACCAATCACATTGAAGGAAGTTCATGAAGCGGTGAATTTGGCAAAGATGGGGAAGGCCCCGGGTCCAGGCGGTTTTACCGCCCAATATTAAATGCGGATCTGAAGCTTTTCTCTAAGATCTTGGCGATGTGGCTCCAACAGCATCTACCCTCCCTGGTCCATTTGGACCAGGTAGGGTTTATCCAGACACGGGAAGCACGAGATAATACGATTAGGACTTTGAATTGAATTCATATAGCTAATACTTCCAAAATCCCATCCTTATTTCTGGGAACAGATGCAGAGAAAGCTTTCGATTGCATTAATTGGCAGTTTATGTTTGCGGTGTTAAGACAAGTAGGGATGGGTAACAATATGATTAGATGGATTTTGAGTATCTATACACAACCATCAGCTCAGGTTAAGGTGAACGGGGTGCTATCTCAGCATTTAGTGTCACGAATGGAACGAGGCAGGGATGCCCACTGTCCCCAATATTATTTGTTTTGTCGTTGGAGCCCTTAATGTGTAGGATCCGGTCAAATCCAGATATAGGGGGTATATCAATAGGAGGTATGCAGTATAAAGCTTCGGCATATGCAGATGATATGTTGTTTTCATTGACTAATCCGATTGTATCATTACCTAACCTTTTTCAAGAAATAGAGACATATAGCTCCTTATCAGACTTTAAGATCAACGTATAAAAATCAGAGGCAATGGGAGTTGGGATATCTAGCAACATATTAGGAACACTGAAGGCAAGTTACAAATTTAAATGGTCAGATCAAGCCTTGAAATACCTGGGAACTTTTATCCCAGCAAATCTTTCCCATACATACAAACTTAATTTCCCACCAATATTACATAGAGTGCGAGTCCTCTTGGAAAGGTGGCAGAGAGGGTTCCACTCCTGGTTTGGGAGGTGTAATATTATTAAAATGAATATCCTGCTGAAGTTTTTGTATTTATTCCAAGCATTACCTATCGCTATACCTAAATATTATTTCAAACAGATACATTCCCTTCTTGTCGGATTTATCTGGGCAAATAAACACCCAAGGATTAGCAGAGCCCTGTTGACTATACCCAAACAAAAGGGTGGACTAGCTGTACCAGACATGTACAAATACTATCAGGCGGCTTTATTAAGCCGCTTGATTGATTGGAGTAGACATGGAGATGGGAAGTTATGGCCGGGCCTGGAGCAGGCTCAGAGCAGTGCTTTACTGCAACGAGATGCTTGGTGTTATAAAGACCTTCCGACTATTACGAGGGCACACCTTGTGATAGGACCCACCCTAAAGATAGGTTTTGAGCTTTTTTCTAAGGGTAAACATTCGGCAATAATCTCACCGTTGTTTCCAATATTGGGGAATCCCCAGTTTGAGCCAGGTCTGAGGAAGGGGAATTTTACAGCATTGGTGGAACAGGGGATCTTCCAGGCCTCTCATTTTTTAACAGGGGAAGCATGGCCCACAATATTTTCATTGACAACAGGATCTTTACCATACTTTTGGATTTTTGGCGTGCGGTACAGCTAAGACATTTTTTGAACACTTTAATCCTGCCAAGTAGTTATGGGCGCACTCTAACAATCTTTGAGGAATATTGTAATGGAAGCAGTGTATTCCACCAAACCCTTTCTAAAACGTACGCGCTGCTGGTAGCACCCTCGGAGGACTTTAGGTTGCCCTTTTTTAGGGGGTGGGAGAGAGATCTGGGTCGAACCTTTACAGAAGAGCAGTGTACTAATATGATACACAATATATTTGAGTCGTCAATCTGCATAAGAATGCAGGAGACAAATTTTAAGATTCTGTCCCGGTGGTACCGCACCCCAGCATTCTTAAACAGATGCTACCCGGAGGTATCAGATAATTGCTGGTGTTGCGGGGGGAAGGAGGGGACGCTAATACATATTTTTTGGTGCTGACCCAGAATAGAGAACTTTTGGAAGGAAGTCTGGAGAATTGCTCAAAAATTTAGTGATCAGGAGATTCCGGAGGCTCCATCTTTCTTCCTATTACAAGATACTAAAATCCCAGTTAAATCATATAAGAAATCTATTCTATGTCATCTGCTAAATGCAGCTAGAGCATGTATTCCACTCACTTGGAAGCAGGCACAACCACCAACGGTAGGATTGTGGCTTAGAAGAGTAGAACAATTGAACCTTATGGAAGATTTGGTTTGGACATCCCGGCAAAAAAGAGGGATATATCTGAAAACATGGTCTCCATGGAATCTTTTCATTAATACAGAAGAGGGAAAAAACCTTATGTAAGTTCTAATGACTGAAAACAGAAGACGTGGCCATTGGATTCCTAGCAGGGGAGGGGGATGTGGGGGAGAAGGGGAGGAGGAGGGGATGGGGAGGCGGGAGATGGGCTTTGCCCCTCCCTCCCCTTAGGGTTTTATTTATTTATTTTTTAATTTAATTTTTTTTTATGTCTTTGTTTTTTTTTTTGTTGTTGTAAATATAGAGATAAGAGAGAGTTAGACGCTTAAGGAAAATATAGATAGAACCCCCCAGGACGGAGTTGGAGATATATATTGATTAGGGACGGGAGAGGATCTCTGCCTTAATGCGTTTGGGGGATTGTAATGAGGTTTTGACTTTGTTGTAATTAGAGAGCATGGTCTTGGCTTTAGAAGAAAATTAATTTATTTGTATATTAGATTAGCATATAGACATGCATAATATGTTATATTTGATGTTGGTAAAGTGTATGCCTTTCTTCCTCTTAAATCAGTAATAGAGATGTGTGTGCTTTATTCTATTAAAACTCAAACTCTATTGTGAACTGACAGGTGGGTGTATCCAAGCAGCATATTGTAACTGCTTCGTTTTCACAGAGGGTAATCATAGGAGCTCAGAGCATTTTCATTTCCATTGTGATTAGTTAACAGTGAATTGTAAAAGTTATTAGTCATTGCAGCTCTCTTTTGGTGGGGTTATGAGAAATGTCCCTCCTTAAAGCAGAGTTCCGCCTGAAAAAAAAAAAAAAAATTAAAAGTCAGCAGCTACAAATACTGTAGTCACTGACTTTTAAAATAAGGACACTTACCTGTCCAGGGCACCCGCGATGTCCTCACCTGAAGCCAACCCATCCTTCGGCTTCAGGTTGAGGCGCTGGCATCTGCAGTAAGGGGATCAAGAAGTCAAGCCTTGTGGCTTCACAACCTGCTTCCCTACTGCGCATGCGCGAGTAGCGTTGCACGTTTTGAGTGGTCCCTGCTGTCTTCTGGGACCTGTGTGTCTCCCAGAAGACAACGGGGGGTGGAGGAGGGGCCAGACATTGCGTGGATCGTTGATACTGAGGCGATCTTTCGCCTGAAGTGGGAGCAAATACCTAGATTAGACGGGTATCTTCTCCCCCCTCCCCCCTGAAAGGTACCAAATGTGACACAGGAGGGAGGGAGGAACCGGATCAGTAATTTCGCTTTAAGCAGTATATTCTGCTACACCTGTAGGTAAATAAGAGAACCAGAACCTTCGTTAAGTGGAAGAGTGGATTTGATAATAAAGTTGGTAGTGCCTCCACCCCAGGGCAGGGCCTCTGTGAACAGAAGGATTCATTTCCTTTCCTGGGAAATGAATCAGTAATCTAATCAAAGTAATTGAGTGCAGAGGAACTACTGAAACCAGCATATTGTAATGGATATGATGTATATAAGAAAAAAAAATAATAGTACATACATCCAATGTACAACAAGAGCCCTGACAGAATTGTGCAAATATTAGTACATATAGTTAATAATGAGGATACCTCCAGATGAAAGTTGCAGAAAAGTTTGTTTGCAGGGGTCCCTGAGGATGATTGTGATGCAGCGTCTGTCTTTGTGTCAGAGACCTGGAGACAAGATGAGCAGTTATAGTTATGGGAGATCCTCTGCCCATTGTCCAACCAGTGAGCATGCAGAGTCTCACCAGCCAAACTGTGGTGTGGCAGTGGAATTCAGAGTCAGTCTATCTACTCTGCTTCTTAGTTCCTATTAGTTTCTAATCTGTCATGCAACTGGACCTCTAACTACCAGAAGTGGCCATCTGATGCCTAATCTGTCTCTGGCCTATGCGTGCTATTGAGCCCTAATCTAAAACTAGCTATAGAATCCCAGACCAGAAGGGACAAGGTTAATTAAAATAACAAGAGCTGCATATGAACTCTTTTTTGTAATAAATATGTTCACCTACTAATCTTGGAAGGTGACCTCTACACATTTACAGTAGCATAGACCCAAATATATGGCACTGTGCATATGAGATAATAACAACAGGACAGATATATGTATGTCACAAGGATTTAGAAACACACTAAAGAAGCTATGGGCAGTTGCAGCTAAACTAGAATATATGAATACTTGCCTAATAGTCTCTTCCTCTGGTCTGGTTGAAATACAAATGCAATAGCAGCTCCAGTGTATATAAGGTCATGAGGCTCAGTTCTGCATATCTACTTCCTGGAAAAAACATCACAGTCCTCAACTGGGGGTCCCATTAAACTAGCGGGGACTGGAAGTAATTGTATGTAACCAGCTAACTCTGTGGTAATAAGCAAAGCTATTTTCAAATACAGACAGTAGACGGCAGCAGATTCCCACATAAATAACAGGGGGGTCAGTATTGGGTGTATAGATAACAGGGTCAGTGCTAGGTGCATGAATAACAGGAGCTCAGTGGTGACTGTAAGGACCACCGCAGACTTGGCGTCCTTATATACCTGTTTACCTCACGCTAGAGGTATAGAGGCAGTCACACATTTTCTGCAACGTGATGATTCTTTGACATGCCAACAAAGGGAATATATGGTTGAATTATTAGAATTTGCCACAATGCACAATTATTTTTGGTTTGACCAGAAGTTCTTTTTGCAACAAAAGGGCGTTGCTATGGGGGCAAAATTTGCCCCCAGCCTCGCCAATCTTTTTATGGCTAAATGGGAGGAGGATGTTGTTTATTCTGAACACAGACCATCTCTTGTTCTGTGGGCCCGATATATAGATGACATCCTCCTCCTATGGGAAGGCACACCTCAATCCCTTAAGGACTTTTTCATCTGTCTTAACGACAACGATCGTGGCATTTCATTGTCATATAAATTTAGTTCTTCCAAAATACATTTTTTAGATCTTGAGATAGAAATAGCTTCAGGAAAATTCAATTTTCAGACCCACTTTAAGAATACTGATTGTAATAGTTTTGTTTCTATAAATAGTTGCCATCATTGATCATGGCTGGAATCAGTTCCTCGCAGCCAATTCCTTAGACTGCGTAGGAATTGTACAGATGTTGACACTTATTTTGTTTAGGCTTCTATTCTTAAACAAAGGTTTATTGAAAAGGGCTATAATGAAATATCATTAAATTCAGAATTACACAGGGTGGCGTTGTTGGATAGGAACTCTCTCCTTGTACCAAAACCTCCACGTGAATCCGGTGATGCCTACAAGTGTTCTATGCTCACGACTTTTTCTGTTCAACACAAAGATATAAAGAATATTATTAATCGTCATTAGGGTATTCTTAAATATGACCGTATTCTGGATACCATTCTTCCAGAACGTCCTAAGGTTATCTTCAAGGGTGCACCTTCACTTCGGGGAAAAATTGCCCCTAATGTTATTGATCCCCCACATGCACATCATTTTTTCACAACATGGTTGGTTACTTTCCCTGTAAAAAATAAGTGGTTTGTAAACACAATTTATGTGGGAGACGTAAGAGTTCAGAATTTAGGTCTAACGTCACTAACAAGACTTATTCCATCAAAATATTCTGTACTTGTGCCACTACACACATTGTGTATATGATCACCTGCCCTGGAGGAAAACAGTATGTGGGACGTACTATTCGTTCCTTTTCTGTAAGGGTAGGTGAACATATTGCCAGGATTAAGGCTGGTGAAATTAAACACAATTTGCCTAGGAACATTGAAAACATCACAACCAAGACCCCAGTGGTTGCCAATTTGTCATTATTGACAAATATACCCCCCCTTGGAGAGCGGGTGCTATGACCTGGGGTGTCTCGCGTCTAGAAACTTACTGCATATACCAGCTACAGACTCATTCCCCTCTTGGCTTAAATATAGAGTGGGATATTAATGCTTTTATTAATCAAAGCTAACACACATTTTGTTGGGTTGACATACCTAGGTGCAATTGATATTTTTCTATTTCTTTATTTTGCTATTTTTTATTTTTCTCATGTTTTATTCAGTTGATTTTATTATCCCTATTTTTATTATGTATTTGTAAAATAATTATTAACAATTTTTTAGGTTTTGCTCATATTTACAGTATTTTTTATACGACATAATAAATATGATTGTACTGTTTATACATTAATATGAGCCACCATTCTGCACAACAGCTCTGAGATACATTATTTCCACTCAGCTTTTTATATTTCTTAATAGAAGTCATTTCTATAGAATATTGTTCATTAATATTCTTTATTTTCATTTAAATCACTCAATTCACATATTGACCTATTTGCATCCCTTCTAAAATGGATGCTATTGTTTTGGTTATTACTATACTGCAATTTGGTTTTTTAAATTTTTAATTTTTTAAAATTTTTTTTCTATCTCACAATATGTTCACTAATTAAGATTGTTTTTTTTTTATTTTTGCTATCACTCCACCTGGCTGCTTATGTGGTTATGTGTTAGTGTCAGCGCTTATATTACCATGTGGTATATTCAGATCGGTTTTCTTTGTGATATTGGGCCACTTCCTGTTTCATAATTTCAGAATGAGACTTGCAACACACATGTCAGAGCCATTTTCTAACCGGAAATGACCTGTTAACCATCTGGATCCACTTCCTGTTTTTCAGAATGAAGCTTGAAACACACATGGCAGCGCCATATTACCTAAAACAGGAAGTGACCTCAGAAGTGTCAGCAATTGGTGTCAGAGCTGCTGTTCATTATGGGGGCTCATATATCGATATAAAGGCGATAACTACCATGGAACAGCACCCCAGATGATGCCTATTTAGGCAAAACGCATCGGGTTGTTACGCTGATCCACGGTTACTGTCTATTTTGAAGCGCTTGTTTTTACTCTGGAAAATGTAAGTGCAACTTTTATGTTTACAACAATAAATATTCCTTATGGAATTATGCTATGTGCCCTGTTCTTCCTCTCTTTTCTCTTTATGGTTGGGCTTATTTGCCCATTCGGTTTACCTGCTTTATCCATTGTTTTGGAGTGTTTGCCTGAAGACCATATCCACATAGTGAGCCTGAATTCCCTGGTCATCCTGTAAAGCCTGTTTGACCCATCAGGTGTACACCTGTATGAGTCAATCCTTTCTGGTAAGTGGCTGGTGCTTTTGGCGGCAGATCATCAATGTTACCTCTGCCACATTTTGGATGTTCACTCAGGAGTTCTGTGACTGTTACCCATTTATGTTTTGAACTTCACCCTTTTGGAATACATTTGGGACTTGTCTGTGTCCCCCCCCCTTTTTTTTTTTGTTTTTTGTTTACACCTTGGACATTAACTCTCACAGCACGTGTCACTATTTATATTCTTTTTTTTCATATGTCAATTTTATTTTTGATATTGATCATTATTTGCTTAGTGCTGCACATTTCCCATATATATTCCAGTGTGTATAAGGTCATGAGGCTCAGTTCTGCGTATCTACTTCCTGGAAAAAACATCACAGTCCTCAACTAGGGGTTTCTGATTCAACTAGCGGGGACTGGAAGTAACTGTATGTAACCAGCTAACTCTGTGGTGATTATTAAGCAAAAGCTATTTTCCTTGTCAAAAGAAGTTTATTGAGTATACAATGTTATAAAGATACATAAAGTAAGTTTACAAGGATCTATAAAGTAAACTCATTGTTTTACAGTAGGGTTTATATAGGTAAATATCATGAAATTTCAAATATTAAACATTGGGTTCACGTAAACCTAAATTAAAGATATATATCATTTCCTTAGTTACTTTTGTAGGTATTTAAATGATTTATACCTACTATACATATTGTTTACAAGTAGAGTGTATATAGGTCAAATAAATTCTAATAATGAGCTTTAATCGTAAGATGGAGAAAAGGAAAGAGAAAGAAGAAAAAGGGTTGAAAGGTAGAGGTATGGTCCACAAGGTTGTCCCGCTCGTCAGTTTATTATTCTTTTTAGTTCTCTTTGAAGCCTTAGAATGGGTGTCTCTGTAAGTCATTTAATCTGTTACCATGGCAACAGGACAGAGTCATTGAAGTTTGACAGGAACTGTTGTTTTATCCAAGGATGCCAAAGTTTTTCAAATTTTGGAATTTGATTTTGATCGATGGCTACCATCTTAGCATGGGACATTGTATTATTCATTCTGTGAATTGTTTCTGCTAGTACCAATGTAGGAGATTTCCATGCCTTGGCCACTGTTTGTTTTGCAGCCGTTATTAGTTGGATCATAAGTTTGAATTGAGAGAGTGTTAACCATTCCGGTTTTAGATTAAGTAAAGTTAAATATGGATCTGGTTGTATTATTTTTTTAAATATTTTAGATGCAATCACGAAGACTTCCTTCCAGAAGGTTTGGATTACTGGACACGTCCACCATATGTGTAAATATGTGCCTATTTCTGGGCATCCTCGAAAACAAAGAGCTGAGGTATTAGGTGAATATTTTGCCACTCTAGCGGGTACAAGGTACCAGCGAGTTAGGACTTTATAATTTGTCTCCAGTGCTAAGATGTTGGGTGAAGATGACTTAGATGTGAGCCATATGTTAGACCAGTCCGTGTCTTCTAAAGTTCGTCCCAGGTCCTCCTCCCACCTCTGAGCAAAAGCTATTTTCAAATACAGACAGTAGAGGGCAGCAGATTCCCACATAAATAACAGGGGGGTCAGTATTGGGTTTATAGATAACAGGGTCAGTGCTAGGTGCATGAATAACAGGAGCTCAGTGGTGGCTGTAAGGATAATAGGGTTCCATTGTTGGGTATGTGGATAGCAGGGGGGTCAGTGCTGGGGATCCTGTCTAGTTGGCTTGATACCCTGTCACACATAGGCTATATGAGGTTCTATGATTTCTAATGGCAGCCCTAATGCAAGGTGCTGGAATGCTAGTACTTAACAAAAAAAGTCAAAACTAACCAGTGTTGGGGGGTTATTTTTACAGTATGGTACTAAGCAGCTAACAATGCTGGTGAGTTAATGTTATTACCATTACCACAAATAAGGCTTAATGTACACAGGACGTTTTTACAATCCCTCCTGAACAATTTAACTTGACAGATAGTAACCCACGTTTAAAATGTCCGTTTTGCCACGTTTAGCCATGTTTTGCCGTGTTTGCGTTTAGAAGCATTTGAAAAAAAAAAGTGTATATATATATATATATATATATATATATATATATATATATATATATATATATATTCAATCGTAGAGGAGAACCGCACCCAGCTTATGATTCAGTGCCAGCAATCAGGTCCTCCCACCAACCTTATATATAAAGAAAAAGTCCAAAGGGTTGCTGCACTTAAAAACTTTCAGTTACTTTATTTTGCATAGTCTTGAGGAAAAATGATAAAGCAAGCATAATCATTCCAGACAAAATCATGGCAATAAATGCCTATACAATACAGATATGGATGGATTACGTTTCGGGCTAGTATGCCTACGCCCTTCCTAAGATCCGTCAAAGCATATCTAAAGATTTCACTGCAATCATTCATTTAAATACAAATTAGTAGAATACATAACACGTGGAAGCAATATGGTTAATTAGTTCAACCCACATTGTGTTCAGTACCTATGTAAATACGTGTTTTTTGTACCATAGACACAAGATCTAGCAAATAGCAGCCGATATCTCTATCTCTTCATTCTTATTCTTCAATATGTTTTATAAACCTATAAAAGATATATACATAGATAAAATAAGTATCTCCACATATAGAATTCCCTATTACAAAACATTTTTATGTTCTTTTCTTTGTTTAAACAATCAATTGTAAGTTTATGTTGCTAAACAAACAAATAAAGATCTAAATCAACATTTAAACCATGTGGAGCAATGGTATTTAAAAAATGTATCCAGTATACCTCTCTTTTCCTCAAAATCTCTTCACGGTTTCCTCCCCTCCTATTTTTCTCTATTCCCTCTAGGACCATGTATTTTAATTGTGATACATTATGTCCGAATTCCAAAAAGTGTCTCGCCAGCGGTAATTGTGTTAACTTGTCGCGTATTGAATATTTATGTCTCGCTATCCTATCTTTAACTTTTTGCGTAGTTTCTCCAACATAAACTAAGCCGCATGGACACTTGATAGCATATATCACGTATGAAGATTGACAAGTGTAATGTCCACGTATAGGGATATTAAAGCCCCTATGTGGATGTGTAAAATGTTTACCTTTAATCATAGAATTGCATTGTATGCATGACAAGCAAGGATATGATCCTAAATTTCTTGGTCCTAAAAAAGTTGGTTTTGCTGTTATAGATGTAGGTTGGTCCGATTTTATTAATCGGTCCCGTATTGTTCTACAGTAGGTGACCGCGATATTGTGTCAATCTCGCCGCACTTCTCGGCGAGATTTGACACCTACGAGCCCCGTCGCAGGGGCCAGCGCCGAGATGGCTCACTCATCGCGAAAGGAAAACTTTGTTTTCCTTCCGCGATGAGTGACAGGCAGTGCTGACAGCTGTCTGGTATGAATCCTGAGGCGGGAACACCGCGCCAAATTTTAAATGAAAAAACCGGCGTGGGTTCCCCCCTCGGGGGCATACCAGGCCCTTAGGTCTGGCATGGATTGTAAGGGGAACCCCCTATGCCGAAAAATCGGCGTGGGGGTCCCCCCCAAATCCATACCAGACCCTTATCCGAGCATGCAGCCCGGCCGGCCAGGAAAGGGGGTGGGACGAGCGAGCGCCCCCCCCCTCCTGAGCCGTACCAGGCCGCATGCCCTCAACATGGGGGGGTGGGTTCCTTGGGGGAGGGGGGCGCCCTGCGGCCCCCCCACCCCAAAGCACCTTGTCCCCATGTTGATGAGGACAAGGGCCTCTTCCCGACAACCCTGGCCGTTGGTTGTCGGGGTCTGCGGGCGGGGGGCTTATCGGAATCCGGGAGCCCCCCTTAATAAGGGGGCCCCCAGATCCCGGCCCCCCACCCTGTGTGAATGAGTTTGGGGTACATGGTACCCCTACCCATTCACCTAGGGAAAAGTGTCAATATAAAAAACACACAGTACACAGGTTTTAAGAGTAATTTATTAGTCAGCTCCGGGGGTCTTCTTCCGACTTCGGGGGGTCCCCTTCCGACTTCTCCCGGTGTTCGGCCTCTTCTCCCGGTGTGCGGCCTCTTCTCCCGGTGTGCGGCCTCTTCTCCCGGGCCCCACCGCTATCTTCTTCCAGCTCTATTGCCAGCGAGGGGCCCGGTCTGCTGCCGCTGTCTTGTCGCCGCTGTCTCGCCGCCGCTGTCTCGCTGCCGCTGTCTTGCCGCTTCTTCTCTTCTTTTCTTCTTCCCCGATGTTGACACGACGCTCTCTCCGGCTCGAATGCTGTGTGCGAGCTGCGGAGCCATTTATATAGGCGGTAACCCCGCCCCCTTACGACATCATGGTCCCAGCATGCGCAGGGACTCTGGCGTCATAAGGGGGCGTGACCCCAGAGTCCCTGCGCATGCTGGGACCATGACGTCGTAAGGGGGCGGGGTTACCGCCTATATAAATGGCTCCGCAGCTCGCACACAGCATTCGAGCCGGAGAGAGCGCGTCGTGTCAACATCGGGGAAGAAGAAAAGAAGAGAAGAAGCGGCGAGACAGCGGCGGCGAGACAGCAGCGGCGAGACAGCGGCGGCGAGACAGCGGCGGCGAGACAGCGGCGACAAGACAGCGGCAGCAGACCGGGCCCCTCGCTGGCAATAGAGCTGGAAGAAGATAGCGGTGGGGCCCGGGAGAAGAGGCCGCACACCGGGAGAAGAGGCCGAACACCGGGAGAAGTCGGAAGGGGACCCCCCGAAGTCGGAAGAAGACCCCCGGAGCTGACTAATAAATTACTCTTAAAACCTGTGTACTGTGTGTTTTTTATATTGACACTTTTCCCTAGGTGAATGGGTAGGGGTACCATGTACCCCAAACTCATTCACACAGGGTGGGGGGCCGGGATCTGGGGGCCCCCTTATTAAGGGGGGCTCCCGGATTCCGATAAGCCCCCCGACAACCAACGGCCAGGGTTGTCGGGAAGAGGCCCTTGTCCTCATCAACATGGGGACAAGGTGCTTTGGGGTTGGGGGGCCGCAGGGCGCCCCCCTCCCCCAAGGCACCCACCCCCCCATGTTGAGGGCATGCGGCCTGGTACGGCTCAGGAGGGGGGGGGGCTCGCTCGTCCCCACCCCCTTTCCTGGCCGGCCGGGCTGCATGCTCGGATAAGGGTCTGGTATGGATTTGGGGGGGACCCCCACGCCGATTTTTCGGCATAGGGGGTTCCCCTTACAATCCATGCCAGACCTAAGGGCCTGGTATGCCCCCGAGGGGGGAACCCACGCCGGTTTTTTCATTTAAAATTTGGCGCGGTGTTCCCGCCTCAGGATTCATACCAGACAGCTGTCAGCACTGCTTGTCACTCATCGCGGAAGGAAAACAAAGTTTTCCTTTCCCGATGAGCGAGCCAGCGCGACATTCACAGTACCCTGTCGCCGAGAACCAGCGCGATGGTATCGCGCTGGAAACACAATCTCGCGGTCAGGTACTGTACCTTTTCTATAGGAGGGCATAGGTGGATTCCAGAATTCTTGTATCGTGGGTTAGCTAGTTCTTAGGAGGTTCTAATGTCTCTTAACTATTTGGGAGATTTTTTTTGGAAAAGGGGTGATACTGCATAATAAAAGGAATTCTTTTTGTTTCTCTTCAAATTATCTTAGTATGATTAGTATTAGAAGGTTCCATATCCACCAAGGCTCGAGGATATCTTCTGTTGATAAGTTTATTTTTAATTTCATTAAGTCTCTGATCACGGCACAGGGGATCACTCACGGTCCGCTGTACCCTCATCATCTGACTCTTCGGAATAGATGAGAAAACATTAGGAGGGTGAAAGTTATTAAAATGTAGTAGTTGATTACGATCTGTAGGTTTCACATACAGATCAGTGGTGATTTGCATGTTACTCAGCTTCAGTGTAGTGTCTAAAAAAGATATCTCATCTTTGCCGATTTCGATACTAAACTTGAGACCAGGTATTAAATAATTAATATACCTGTCAAACAGAAATAGGCTTTCCATGTTGCCATCCCATATAGCGAAAATATGTTTTCTCATCTATACCGAAGAGTCAGATGATGAGGGTACAGCGGATCGTGAGTGATCCCCTGTGCTGTGATCAGAGACTTAATGAAATGAAAAATAAACTTATCAACAGAAGATATCCTCGAGCCTTGGTGGATATGGAACCTTCTAATACCGATCATACTAAGATAATTCGAAGAGAAACAAAAAGAATTCCTTTTATTATGCAGTATCACCCCTTTTCCAAAAAAATCTCCCAAATAGTTAAGAGACATTGGAACCTCCTAAGAACTAGCTATCCCACGATACAAGAATTCTGGAATCCACCTATGCCCTCCTATAGAAAAGGTAGAACAATACGGGACCGATTAATAAAATCGGACCAACCTAC
Organism: Aquarana catesbeiana; assembly: GCF_042186555.1. Lineage (NCBI taxonomy): Eukaryota > Metazoa > Chordata > Amphibia > Anura > Ranidae > Aquarana > Aquarana catesbeiana. The sequence continues at coordinate 374,659,923 of NC_133325.1, forward strand.
ATCTATAACAGCAAAACCAACTTTTTTAGGACCAAGAAATTTAGGATCATATCCTTGCTTGTCATGCATACAATGCAATTCTATGATTAAAGGTAAACATTTTACACATCCACATAGGGGCTTTAATATCCCTATACGTGGACATTACACTTGTCAATCTTCATACGTGATAAGTGTCCATGCGGCTTAGTTTATGTTGGAGAAACTACGCAAAAAGTTAAAAATAGGATAGCAAGACATAAATATTCAATATGCGACAAGTTAACACAATTACCGCTGGCAAGACACTTTTTGGAATTTGGACATAATGTATCACAATTAAAATACATGGTCCTAGAGAGAATAGAGAAAAATAGGAGGGGAGGAAACCGTGAAATGATTTTGAGGAAAAGAGAGGTATACTGGATACATTTTTTAAATACCATTGCTCCACACGGTTTAAATGTTGATTTAGATCTTTATTTGTTTGTTTAGCAACATAAATTTACAATTGATTGTTTAAACAAAGAAAAGAACGTAAAAATGTTTTGTAATAGGGAATTCTATATGTGGAGATACTTATTTTATCTATGTATATATCTTTTATAGGTTTATAAAACATATTGAAGAATAAGAATGAAGAGATAGAGATATCGGCTGCTATTTGCTAGATCTTGTGTCTATGGTACAAAAAACACGTATTTACATAGGTACTGAACACAATGTGGGTTGAACTAATTAACCATATTGCTTCCACATGCGATGTATTCTACTAATTTGTATTTAAATGAATGATTGCAGTGAAATCTTTAGATATGCTTTGACGGATCTTAGGAAGGGCGTAGGCATACTAGCCCGAAACGTAATCCATCCATATCTGTATTGTATAGGCATTTATTGCCATGATTTTGTCTGGAATGATTATGCTTGCTTTATCATTTTTCCTCAAGACTATGCAAAACAAAGCAACTGAAAGTTTTTAAGTGCAGCAACCCTTTGGACTTTTTCTTTATAAACTCAGTGTCTGAACTCATTTTTTTGCTTTCCAAAAAAGGCCTCTAAACTCAACTGCCTAAAAACGACACTAAACGAACCTGTGTACATGTACACATAAGATAACATTGGATGAGTTCAGGGGCAGCTGAAAAAAGTTTCCAACTGCCTCTGAACGTCCGTTTACCAGCAGTGTACATGAGGCCTAAAGGGGGGGTTTTTTGCAACCAGTGGCACCTGCACAGTACTGGAGGTTACTATTGCTGCTGATGACACCAATGCTGGGACAGGCACTACAAACCAGACACTTGCTTTATTGGCACTCATCCAGGTTTTTTTTTTGCAAAGAAAGCCTGCCAGCCAGTTGAAAATATCCCCCTATAACAATGTCTGAAAAAATAATGCAATGCTAGAATACTTAGTAAAGAGCCTTAGCATCTGTTCAAAAATATAAGCTAATACACCTGTTTTAACTTAAAGCTGATCTCCAGTGAAATACAGAAAAAGCAAGTTAATGCAAGAAAGAAAGAAAGAAAAAAAGAAAGAAAGGAAAAGCTATAAACAATGAACCCCTAATGTGTGACTATTTTGGAAAATAGCAATTTTTGGTGAAGACTGAAAGGGCTCGTTTACACTTGCTTCGGCTTCAACACACATGAACGGCTAGTTTACACTTGCTTCAAAACAAGGCTTCAGACAGGCTTTGTTAAAGCTCTCTGAACTCTGTCACTAAATAAAATGGTTAGCTTACAGTCCTGTTTACACCTGCTTTTGCTTTGCTTTACTTTGACTTTGCTTCACAAATTATACCCCAGGTAGCTTCAGTGATGCTTCAAACCGTCTTCAAAGCCTCCATAGAAGTCTATGGCAAAGCTCGCTTGAAGCCCCACCAAAGCCCCACCGAAGCTCAACGAAGCTCTATCGAAGCCTCATTAAAGCCTCACCAAAGCCCCATTGAAGCTCCACCAAAACCTTATCGAAGCCCCACGAAGCCTCATTGAACCACCAAGCAAAAGCAGGTGTAAACAGGACTGTAAGCTAACCATTTTATTTAGGGTGCTTTCACACCGAGGCGTCGGTGGAGTTGGCAGTAAAGCGCAAATATTTTTAGCGGCACTTAACCGTTGCTTTAGCGGCGCTATTTGGCCACTAGCGGGGCACTTTTAACTCCCGCTAGCAGCCGAAAGGGGGTTAAAACTGCATCTTTCCTGCACGTGTGGAGGTGTTGGTGACAGCAGCTTTTTCTTTCTGAATTTGGAATATCACTGGACTTTCTTACCATTCTGGGTGTAATTAACACCCCATCTCTCTGCAATTTATTATGGACTAAATAAATGTTCTATATGTATGTCCTTAAGTTAGCACACTGTGAACACTACAGGCGGTGTGTGTATAGCGCTACCTTTTATCTATTGATTTTGTTTTATATGTGTCTCCTGCCACTTGGCAGGCTATATGGTAGCAGTTTCTTTATCCATTGAGGGTATTTACTTATTTTACCGTTACATAAGCACTTGTTTGATAGGAACGGGCCACGCTTCTTCTCTGTTAATATTTAACACAAGCAGCCACCACCATAACAACCAACATCCCTATATTCAATAGCAATACAGTTTAAGGGTGCACCTTTGAAAAAAGACTGAAAGATTCCAGTAAACAGAGGAATGTATTTCTATGATAATACAACCACAGCCCCAGATATGAGACTACAGATAAACTTGCTGGTTCCATAGTAGTCCTAGTTCACAATCAATGTGTTCACATTGATATAAGGGTAGATCCATGTGTAGGGGCCTACAGATTAATGCACAACAATGCATACATTCACACAATGGCATATCTTCCATGGGTGTAATGTGTATGATGCACACAGCCCTGAGGGGAGTGGGGTCCACTGTACTCTGACCATAGGTGTGCACCCTAAAGCTTAAGAACACATGTGTGTCTACATATATATGGCACTGGCAGGGAGACCAATCTCCCTGCCGGCACAGTGAAAGAAGTGTGTAAGTGTGTAAGCACTTCTGTTATGACAGAGCATTAAGATGAAGAGCTTTCCTACCTTCCCACTGGCAGACAGACTGATAATGCTAAGGTGCATGGATCGATTAGGGTGTGCCCAGGCACATCTGGCACACCCTGTGTGCACGCCTATGGCTCTGACACACCGTACCCATGAAAGAGAATTGTAATTACAAAAAATGGCAGCTGTACGCCTTACAAGTCTAAGACGCTTAGCCAAACGTGTCACTGCCTACTGTCTAGCTCTGTTCTGTCACAAGGTTCCTGTGTTACTCACATTTATACAAATATGCTGTTGCTTTTCTGGAGCTGCGGGTGCCTGTCTAGGGTTGGGTTCAGCATCACTGGGGAGGAGGGGTGCAAATGTCGTCCTAACCTGGGTAAATCTCCTATTCTGCTGAGGTCTGAAAGTTTAGGGAGTGGGATTGTGCAGACTGATAAATGGGGCATTGTACTGGGGAAAAGACTGACCTGAGGGCATTGTACTTAGGGATAGACTGACCTGGGGGCATTGTACTTGGGGATAGACTGACCTGGGGTGCTTGTATGGGGGGATAGATTGACCTGGGGGCGTTATACTGAGGGACATACTAACGTTGGGGGGGTTTGTACTAGGGAATAGACTGACCTAGGGGGCATTGTACTGGAGGCTAGACAGACCTGGGGGCATTGTAATGGGGAGCAGACTGACCTGGTGGGGAATTTTACTGGGGGATAGACTGACCTGGCAGGGAATTGTACTGGGGGACAGATTGACCTGAGGGGATTGTACTGGGGGATAGATTGACCTGGGGGGATTATACTGGGGGACACACTGATCTGGCGGGACTTTGTACTGGGACAGACCATGTCCAAGCAGGAGGGATTTCTCTATCAACCTAATTTGTGTCAATGGAGGACTTTGTTCATTTGATTTTTCCTTCAGTCAATTAGCTGGACAAAAATAAGCTAACCTTCTATGGCTAGTAGAATGAGCTGAACACCCCCTGGTTCAGTTTGCACCAGAACTTGCGAACAGGCAAAAAATTTGTGCGAACACCGTTAAACTCTATGTGTCATGAACATGAAAAATCAAATGTGCTCATTTTAAAGGCTTATATGCATGTTATTGCCATAAAAAAGTCCTGCCCCAGGGGACATGTATCAATGCAAAAAAGTTTTATAAATGGAAGGTTTTTTTTGGAGCAGTGATTTTAATAATGCTTAAAGTGAAACAATAGAAATGAAATATTCCTTTAAATATCGTGAATGGGGGTGTCCTTAGTATGCCTGTAAAGTAATGCATCTTTCCCATGTTTAGAACAGTACCACAGCAAATTTACATTTCTAAAGGAAAAAATGTTATTTAAAACTGCTTGCGGCTGTAATGAATTGTCGAATCCCGCTATATAGATAAAAATAATTGAAAAAAAATTGCATGGGTTCCCCCAGTTCATTACCAAGCCCTTTGGGTCTGGTATAAATATACTGAGTGGGAACCCCACACCAAAATTTAAAAAAAAATGATGTGGGGTCCCCCCAAAATACATACCAGGCCCTCCAGATCTGGTATGGATTTTAAGGGGAACCCCGTGCCAGAATAAAAAAAAAATGGCATAGGGGTCCCCCCAAAATCCATACCAGACCCTTATCCGAGCATGCAACCTGGCAGGCCACAAGAAAAAGGGGCTCCCTCCACAACCATACCAGGCCACATGCCTTCAACATGGGAAGGGTGTTTTGGGGTCCCCCAAAACACCTTGTCCCCATGTTTGATGGGGACAAGAGCCTCTTTCCCACAACCCTCGCCCGCTGGGTGTGGGGGGCTTATCAGAATCTGGAAGCCCCCCTTTAACAAGGGGACCCCCAGATCCTGCCCCCCTATGTGAATGGGTATCGGGGACATTGTACCCCTACACATTCACCAAAAAAAGTGTCAAAATGGTAAAAATTACAGTAGACAGTTTGGAACAAGTCCTTATCCCTATTAAAGTCCCTATTAAAAAAAAAAAACTGTGATGTCCATTCATATTAGATCCAAGCGCAGACAACCCAAGAAAAGAAAATGGAAAAACTCTGCCTTGATGGGAGGCGTCCCACGACTGCAGGCTTTTTGCAATGACAGCTGTTATAAAGCTGAGGGCGGGGGCCACCGGTAATGTAAATGGGTGACTCCGCCCCTTCTGATGTCATGTGACGTCCCATAATGTCAGAGGGGGCGGGGTCACCCTTTTACCTCACCGGGTGGCCCCGCCCTCAGCTATATAACAGCTGTAATTGCAAGAAGCCTGAAGTCGTGGGACGCCTCCCATTGAGGCAGAGTTTTTCTGTTTATTTTCTCGGTCCCCATGTTGAAGGCATGTGGTCTGGTACAGTTCAGGAGGGGGGCACTCTCTCGTCCCCCCCATTTCCTGTGGCCTGCCAGGTTGCGTGCTCAGATAAGGGTCTGGTATGGATTTTGGGGGGACCCCCACACCATTTTAAAAAAGAAAATTGGCGCAGGGTTCCCCTTAAAATCCATACCAGACCTGAAGGGCCTGGTGTGGATTTTGGAAGGACCCCCACGTAAGTTTTTAAAAAAAATTTTGACAAAGGGTTCCCCTTAATATCCATACCAGACCCAAAGGGCCTGGTAATGGACTGGGTGGGAACCCATGACATTTGTTTCAATGATTTTTATGCATATTGCCGAGATCTGGCAATACATTACAGTCGCGAGCAGTTTTAAATGAAATTTTTTTCCTTTACAAATGTAATTTTGCTACTCTCATTCATATATAACAAAATTGTTACATATTGTACTACACATTGAATATACATTATCTCACAAAAGCAAGTACACCCTGCACATTTTTGTAAATATTTTATTTTATCTTTTCGTGTGACAACACTGAAGAAATTACACTTTGCTACAATGTAAAGTAGTGAGTGTACAGCTTGTATAACAGTGTAAATTTGTTGTCCCCTCAAAATAACTCAACACACAGCCATTGATGTCTAAACCGCTGGCAACAAAAGTGAGTACACCCCTAATTAAAAATGTCCAAATTAGGCCCAAAGTGTGAATATTTTGTGTGGCCACCATTATTTTCCAGCACTGCCTTAACCCTCTTAGGCATGAAGTTCACCAGAGCATCACAGGTTGCCACTGGATTCCTCTTCCACTTCTCCATGACAACATTATGGAGTTGGTGGATGTTAGAGACCTTGCGCTCCTCCACCTTCCGTTTGAGGATGCCCCACAGATGCTCAATATGGTATAAGTCTGGAGACATGCTTAGCCAGTCCATCACCTTTACCCTTAGCTTCTTTAGTAAGGCAGTGGTCATCTTGGAGGTGTGTTTGGGGTCGTTATGTTGAAGTACTGCCCTGCAGCCCAGTCTCCAAAGGGAGGGGACCATGCTCTGCTTCAGTATGTCACAGTACATGTTGGCATTCATGGTTCCCTCAATGAACTGTAGCATCCCCAGACCAAGACACTACCACCACCATGCTTGACTGTAGGCAAGACACACTTGTCTTTGTACTCCTCAGCTGGTTGCCGCCACACACGCTTGATACCATCTGATCCAAATATGTTTATCTTAGCCTCATCAGACCACAGGACATGGTTCCAGTAATCCATGTCCTTAGTCCGCTTGTCTTTAGCAAACTGTTTGCAGCTTTTTTGTGCATCATCTTTAGAAGAGGCTTCCTTCTGGGACGACAGTCATGCAGACCAATTTGATGTAGCATGCAGTGTATGGTCTGAGCACTGACAGGCTGACCCCTTCAACCTCTGCAGCAATGCTGGCTGCATTCATACATCTATTTCTCAAAGACAACCTCTGGATATGACACTGAGCATGTGCACTCAACTTCTTTGGTCCACCATGGCAAGGCCTCTTCAGAGTGGAACCTGTTCTGTTAAACCGCAGTATGGTCTTAGCCGCCATGCTGCAGCTCAGTTTCAGGGTCTTGGCAATCTTCTTATAGCCTAGGCCATCTTTATGTAGAGCAACAATTCTTTTTTTCAGATCCTCAGAGAGTTCTTTGGCATTAAGTGCCATGTTGAGCTTCCAGTGACCAGTATGAGAGAGTGAGAGTGATAACACCAAATTTAACACACCTGCTCCCCATTCACACCTTAGATTTTGTAACACTAATGAGTCACATGACACCGGGAAGGGAAAATGGCTAATTACCCTCAATTTGGACATTTTACTTAGAGGTGTACTCACTTTTGTTGCAAGCGGTTTACACATTAATGGCTGTGTGTTGAGTTATTTTGAAGGACAGCAAATTGACACTGTTGTACATTCTTTACACCCACTACTTTACATTGTAGCAAAGTGTCATTTCTTCAGTGTTGTCACATGAAAAATATAATAAAATATTTACAAAAATGTGAGGGGTGTACTCACTTTTGTGAGATACTGTAAATATTAGCATGGCGATCTGACCAGTGCATAAAAGGCACATATGTTGGACTTAGTCATGCAAAATAATATGTAACAATTAAATTAAAGCTAATGTACTATTTAGGTGTCTATTCCTGTGATATAAATGTAAAGTATATAGATTCAAAGAGTTCACTGGTATCTCAGTATTAATTCTTGCTGGTAAATTATAGGCATATGCCAGTTTGTTTACTGTATTGTAGGTGTCACTTTCCCAACCAATGTGATGTTCCATATCCAGCTATAGCAAAATCTAAGTCTCTTTGAAATAAAGCAACTCCAGCATATAGGAATTCCACCTTCAAAAACTGTAGAATGGTGCTTGCCTGGGTGATGGGGTATAGGTTGCAAACCCCCAACAAGTCCAAAGCTGACTACTTCAAGGGGAGAAACAGGTGTGATTGTTGAGCATTTACAGAGAGCAAAGTATGAAGGTCATACCACAAGGCCAATTTTTCTGGTCAGGGTCATTTTATGAACAAATTGTATTCCTGCGGGCACTCTGTCAGCCAGCTGTTTTTCATGGGAAGAACTGATAACCCAATTTGGATTTTTTAAGCAGGTTGCTATCCCCCAACTTCTCAAGGTATACCTGTGCTGGTTCTTTAAAGTCGTATTGCTCTGTCCTCCACAGATATAAACATGCATGTTGAGTGATCCGATATTTTTGGAAAAGTCCTTTGTAATAAGGTAACCATCTGCACGTCCAACTGTTGCCTGCAGTCCATAGATATCTATACTATTTATGTTTCTTTTTTAATTCTAAACTGAATATGTTTATCATAGATCGATACAGAAAAATTCACATTATATATGCATTAAATGGGTAAAGGGACAAAAACTGAACTGAAATTTTTGATCTCAGAAAAAGGTGTAGGAGAAGATAAAATCAGGACTGGGCTAAACGGTGGATGGGAAAGAAGTAAAAAAGATATATATATATAGATATATCTATATATATATATCTATATATATATATATATAGATATATATATATAGATATATATATATAATATTCATTTTAACTAAATGAAAGTTGCTCTACAAAAACAAGTATAGCTGTAGTATGTGTGATTAGAGCAATATAGGATTACTGTGCAGGAATTGTTTAATATTTTTTAGTACATAACTGACAAGTAAGCTTTACCATGGTCAATAAATAATAATTACAGAGGCATCTTTGTAAATAAAGCTGACACAACTGGATAACAAAATATTTAACTGGTAATTTATTATACAACAATATTTCTGAGTTACAGTAGTAAAAAAAGAAAAAAAAAATCTCAGATTGCTGTTAACACTCCCTATTCTGGAACGTGTAATCCATCAAGCAGCCACGTTAAATTTCCAGCTCCTGGGAATGGTCCAGCTACAAATATCTTATTATGCTTGGGACACAGTGAACTCAATTCACCTAAGTAACTTTGATTTATTGACTATAATGTAATTGGACCTGGTTATTTTATCTACCAAGCTACTGCAGCACTTTAGTGTACTTCAGGCTCATAAACATACATAATTAGAAAAACCTAGAGAAAAACTAAAAGAAAATAAACTTTTTATAAATGTATTTAATCATTTATATTTTATACATATACAAAAACAAGTGTTCTAAACTTGAATAATAAAAATAAAAACACAACAAGAGAATAAAGGCAGGGAATTTTAAACTGAAATTCAAAAAAACATTTTATGCAGTTATAATAGACATTGCTTAGGAACACCAATATGTAGCCAGATTACATCAAACAGAAATGGGAATGACTTAAAGAGAGAAGGTAAAAAGAACCTGTGCCTATACACTGCATATGTATGCTGCAGTCCTCATACCCACTAAATATTCATGACTTACAGTGCAATGACTGAATTACCCACATAAGTTTACACACAAGCCTTTAGATAAAAGATCATTTTTAAAAATGAGTCTTCCATTACACATGCTTTTCTGAACACAGAACGTAGACATAGAATTAAAGCATTGGGCTCAATTCACAAAGCCTTAGCACAAATATAACAATCTTTATTTTAGCCATGTGTCTATAATTTTCAAATCTAATTGGATTTAGCTCGACATAACATTAACCTTTGGGGAAGTAAGTAGCCTTATCCTGGTGTGGTAACTTGGCGAATTCAGCCTTTGGTCTTAATATAGCTTAAAAAAAGAACCTCATTAAAATGGGTTGGGGCTACAAAGCAACTAGCAGCTGCTAAAATGATAAAGACATTGGTCAGAAGAATGTAATGTTCAACACTGTTTACAGAGTGCAATGATAGAACAATGTAATGCAAAGCATTTAAATTTATGCAATAGACATCCCAACGAAAAAGTGCAGCAGTCAGGGGTATGTAATGTATAGAACATTAACCTGGTGGTCAGTGACGAGTGCCTCTTTAACCTGATGATCAGTGGTGGTTACCTTTTTTCGTTGGTGATAAGTGCCCTTTAACTTGGTGGTCAGTGGTGAGTGTCCCCTTTCATTGATGGCCAGCGAGAGGGCAGCAATGGGTCATTGATATTTAGATGTGACTTACCTGGAGAAAATCTGCATGGGTCCCATGCTGCTGCCTTCTTCTGCCTCCCAGCTCTGCAGAGTTGGTGCTGAAAACTTGCAGGTACTGATGAGTGGGATATCAATCTGCTAGGTCCTCCCTGCATACAGGTGTCAGTAGATGCACAAAACTAGCATTATTGAGATGTTCAATGTATATAGCTAACTAGGACTATTCTATACTCATTGAACATTTGCATGCATACCATACCACAATGCAACTATGGTAGTATGGTACAAAGCGTTTCTGCTTAGTTTTCTATTGCTTTAAAAATAAGCTGCTGATTATGGAAAATGACATATCAATTCAAGAGTAATTTCAAAGGACAATGGAAATATAAAATTATATAGCTTGCAGCCAGTTACAGATAGCACAGTTTAAATTTGTTTAGATACAGATTTATTTCATAAAGTTTTTTTGTATTTTATTATTATTTATTGTTATTTAATAATAAACTGTGGTTGAGTGTGTGCTACCACACAGAAATTGTCTTTAAAATGATCTGACCACAGTGAAATATAATGCCATATGTTGCTTTTGGTTATTGCACCGCCAGTCACTGCACTTGAAACTGAACTTCTTTTAAACAAGTCCAATGCTACATTTACTTGTTAGGAAAGAATAATGGAAGCTGCCAGTGCTGACTTGTTTTCTAATGTGCCAGCTTTGGGGCTGTCTTCTCTTGTGAGTCACTGATCTGGAAATAGCATGAGTTTAGCAGATGTTGGAATATCTGATACAATATGTGTGTGCTTTTCAAGGTCAGTGACTAACTAAGTAATGAAGCTAAAATAAAGATGACAGCATTAGATCATGCACCTTCAAGTGCACATTAGTAGTCACAGCTTCCCTGTATCTATTCTGACAGGTTACTTTTAAAGCAGAACTCTAGCCAGGGCTATATTTAGAGATCATTCATCTCCATGAACTTATGGATGATGAAGCCATTTCATTTACTCCCTGCCCCTTGTATCATGTAGGCATTTCTGAAAAACAAATACTAGAATGTGCTACTTAAAGTGTTTGTTTTTTAGTTTTAGATGAGGTGTGGGTCTTCTGTCAAGATTTTGTTGTCTGTGTCTCTGCTAAAGTAATTCACCCCTCTATTTGTCCTGGAAAATTTTACAGTTGTCATCATAACAAGAAGTTTTTTTTAAATATTTTAATGGGACACCTGTTTCAGTGACAGCAGTCTAAGGAAAGGGGAATGGGGGTTCTCCAACTTTGGGTGTTTCCTCCCCTTTGCTGTTATGTCTTCAGGACAGGAAGGGAAACCTCCCCAATGGGATACAGATAGCAAAAAATAGACTGATGGAAGACTTTTACATTTTCCTTTTATTAAAAACTAAAAAAAAAAAATTTGGCCTTTATAGAATTGAAAAATACGACAGGTTTGAGATTTGAGGTCCTAGCAAATTTATATGCAGATTCACCCGGGAGAATTTTTAAAAACTATGATGCATCGCTTACTCTCTGAATTATGGCCTGCAGACTAGAAGGGTCAATAAAGGGGCTTTTTGTTAAGCCCGCCCCTACAATATAAAGGTGGGGTTACATAGTGTTAATGAATAGGAAACTGTTGCATGGAAAGAATAGTAAAAGTTGACCCCTATGCTGCCTTTTTTTGTTTTTCATTATGGGGGGGGGGTCTTTTTTTTATTGTATGGTTGTTTGGAGGTCAGCATTCACTTTTAGCTGCTGTCCTACCTAAAATTTTCCTTTTTTGCTGCAAGGGTTCACAAAAAAAATGGGCATTTATTGAGGTGGAGGGTGGGGGTTATTTTGAGGGTATATTGATCTTTATTTTATTATAGGACTTTTTTTTTTTCGGTTGCAGTTGCTGCAGTTTTTGCTGTAAATCTTCTCGTCACAAGAAGTAGGGTATTTTTGGTTTTCATTTTTTTCTTAAGCTTGAGGGTCTTAAAGTGGGACATTCACTTGTTACTGATCAGCTGTTCCTGGAGCTGCTTTTTATTTGCAGCACTCTTCTGCATCGTTTGAAAATAAAAAATAAAATTAGAAAAAATGAAATGCAGCAACAGTGTACGCCTAAACCACCTTGCATTATTACATCTCTCACTTCCGTCGCACCCCCCTGTCCTCATAGATAAAATAAAGTTTAGCCATACACTAGTTAGTCCTATTAACACTGATTAAAACTGTCTTTCTGTTGACCATTTTTACACTGCTGGATCCTCTGCAGTATCCTAATTTTTGTAGAAAAACCCCTTCTTTGTTTTTTGTTTCCAGTATATTTGAGCCTTACTTTGCTCATAAAAATTGTCATCCTGCTAGACAATTTTACACGACTGTATCATCTGTACCCTCTTAATTATTTTGGTAAAATATCTGCCTGTACTATTTGTCTCTAGTACATTTTAGCAGTTTGGCCATGATTACAAATGCCCTAAAGACAGACAATTTTGCACTACTGTATCCTTGGGAATATCTTAATTCTTGTAGTAAAACACCTGTTTTTCCTCTTTTTCTTTAGTACATTTCAGCCAGTTCTCCCTCATTAAAAAAGTGTCCTGCTACTGGCCAATTTTACACTGCTGTTAAATTTGCTAAATTTTTTGGTTTTATTTTACATGTGTTTGCCCTTCCAGTGCTCCTTGCTGTGAAGACCAGTTATAGGTGGGGGCAGTGACCTTTTTTTGTATTGTTGACATATTGGTCAGGCAACGCACTGAAACCTTTGCTGCCATTGTGCAATGTCCTGGGTGTTCAGTGTGCTCCTGCACCTTTAAGGAGGGTTGGGCTCCCTCCAGTCATCTGCCCTTCATCTATTCATTAGAATACATGTGCTCCCACTGTGGAGACTCTTCAAAGTTAGAGTTAGGATCTGCAGGATACAGGGTGCCTTGCCTGCATCTTATACATGTATTTGCAAATGTGTGCAACTAAACCCCTGTTTTTAACGCATACTGTTAGGCAGGTTAATTCGGTTGGTCGCAGGCTGGTTGGTAAATTGAGCTTGGAAATTTTTTGGCTTTATTTTACATGCGTTTGCCCTTCCAGTGCTCCTTACTGTGAAGATCAGTTATAGGTTGGAGCAGTGACCGTTATTTGTATTGTTAAATTTGCAGTTTCTTAATTTTTAAATGAAAGCTTGGTATAAATCAGTCATCTGAACAACAGTTTTGTATCAGCAAGCACAGGGACATCCACAGAAAACTTCAGGCCAGTTTATATCTACCAATCAAAACAGGTTGATTACCATTTGATGAATAAGCATGTGCCACTGCTAAAGCTATCTGAAAAAGTTGAAATGAAAAAGTGAAATGATTCATTGGAGTGCTACTGTTGTATGTAAGCAAAGCTAATTGTAAAAGGATAATTAATTCCACAGCTAAATATGTACTGCAAGTGTACGCTGTTGTTGTACTGTTACACAACAGCACATACAGCTGTAAGGCATCCCCCATGCATGTGATTTAAAAGGATTTATGTATTTTCAATGTTGCCCTTTTTTCACATTAATACATGTCCTCTGTGGCAGTGAGCAGCTTTCAATGCATTTTTTTTTTTTTTTTTAGCAAGTATAGCCAAACTTTTGAGGAATTCAACCCCGGTAGATTGATCAACACTACTTATAGTAGATAACCTAAACACACTTTATAGTCAGAAAGTACAGTCTATAAAAATGGAAATGTAGTAAAAAGTAGCTGAAAGGTGGGCACTTAGTTTCATACACTTTCTGGATCTAATAGGAAAATGTCATTGGAGATCAAAATAAGTGGGTTGAGATGGATAGCAAATGACTGATACTGTTGTATGACAGTCTCTTGTTAGCCAACTCCAAAACCACATATACGCATTCTCACCATGCTCCCCCACAATTCTGTTCCTCTGTGGAGTCAGAAGTCAATACCTTTTGGAGGGTGTTGCCGTTTGTACAAAGTTAATGATGTAACTTTCTCTCCCAAGTCAGTGTTTGGTCTGGCAATTGGCCTCTGAAGCTCAAGGAAATGTTTGGAGGTCACATGCTCCTCCCAAACCTAAAAGAGCTGGGTATTTTACCAGAATTCTGACAGAGGGGAGTACAAGAAAATTGGTATTTAGAAAATACATAGGATGGCACTAGCAGAGCTATTATGAAAATATGGCAGTTATGATGCACCAGGGGCTTTAAAACTATCCAAATTACTGACCTGACAAAATCACACAGTTTAGGAAGTTTGACTTCCTTTTGAATTCACTAGTTGCATTCTTGTTCCTGGGCTGTGCTGGGTCAAGATTAAGATGGTTAACTAAAGCACCAATGGAAGTCCTTTGACTTTTCTAAGCACAGGTTGCCTTTAAGGGGTGCTTTAACCTGAACTTCCCCTTTTTGTTTTTTTAAAGAGTGTTTCCATTTTTGCAGCATACCCAAAAAAAAAATATATATATATTTCTTACCTTTGAGGTTTCTTAGAAGAGGGTGCCATGGCTCACTGGAAGCATTACTGAACAGTGTGAGTCTGTCTCAGTAAAAAGGCTTCAAAAACGGTAAGCTGCAACATTTAAAATTATGTTTTAAAGTTATGCTAAGCGAATGGGTACATTTAACAGATATAAAGGGGGTGATAATTTGGCTGCAAACATGGAAATACATTTTATTGCTGATTTATATACTAAATAAACATTATATAATGCTGTGTCAACCTTAACATATAAAGCATTTTATGTGAGTAAGGGATATAAAACTCACGAAGCAGGCTGTATTTTAACAGCACTGCACAAAGGCAGTAAATTACATAGCCTATTATAAAGTTAGTCAACATGGCTACTGTTAGCCAACTTGGCTAATGGACGTAGACACAAGAAAAAGAATGTGATAAACCTGTCCCAGCTTTCTCCTCCAAAATGCTGATGAAACTGTCAAAGATGCTGCCAAGCTGGAAGCTAAACTTGACGAAGCGTCTGGCTTCAGCACTACCTTCATATCACAGTGCATCTGAGTAATCTGCTAACCGCTGGGACACTGTGTCTCAGAGGACATTGTGATTACATGCATTGCTGGTACATGGGAGTCATTTAAAGGAGATATTTCATCCATCCTCTTGCTTATAATCTCTTTCCTTTTTATTTATTAGAACTGTGTAAGGGTATAGGTTATCAGAGAGCTGTACGCTCTGCATAAATGTATTGTAACATACTTTATACACTTTGTACAAAATCTTTCTTTGAAGTGAGAATCCTGTATTTTAATATAATGACTGCCCTTAAGTTTCATGTGGCAAAGTACAGGATATCAAATTTTATATGGTTCATCAGGTTGAAAAACTAGTTGATTGAGGTAAACCAATTGAAAAATGAATACATAAATATAAAAATGAATAAATAAATTGAAAACCTACATAACAGAACCCTAAACTCACAGTTGATTAAAAAAAAAAAGCAACATTAAATAAATAAATAAATAAATAAATAAATAAAAGCATCCAATTTGCTCCAACAGGAAGAGAGATTCCTTCTTGATACACTTAAGTCTTGTACATACGGTCAAAAAATTCGACAAATTTTCATTAGTTTTTTGTTTGATGCTAGTCTCAAATCGAAAGTAAAGAGGGTACTCACCATCAGAAAGTTTTCTGACGACAGAATTCAACGTCAGAAGTGACGTAATGTGTTAAATTGTTTTGTATGTGTTCTTTCATTTCTGAGCATGCCTAGTCTTGCTCTTCAGATTTTTTTTTGTCAGAAAACCATACTAATGAAAAGAAAATCGGACGTTGTGGTCACATCAGACAAAAATTTTCAAGCCTGCACATCCAGTTTTTGTCTGTTGAAAATTTATAATCGGCTGTCAAAAGCAGCATACTAACGATCAGAAAATCATCAGATCGTTCATCGGATGAAATTTATCTTCAGATTTTCTGACCGTGTGTATGGGCCTTAAGTCTAGGTCCACATCTATGCAGCTGCGCTCGATGCGTTTTTCAGGCACGTTTTACAGTTCATTTTTCTATGCGTTTTTGCATCTTCTGGGTCTAGTATGGATCCCCCACGCCAAAATGTAAAAAAAAATAATATGGCGTGGGGGTCCCCCTAAAATCCATACCAGACCCTTACCCGAGCATGAAGCCTGGCAGGTCAGGAAAGGGAGGGGACGAGCAAGCTCCCCCCCTTTCCCGAATCATACCATGACTCATGTCCTCAACATGAGGGTGATGGGTGCTTTTGGGGGGGCTCTTCCCTACAACCCTAACCATTGGTTGTCGGGGTCTGCTGGTGGGGGGCTTATCTGGAATCTGGAAGCCCCCTTTAACAAGAAAAGAAAGGGGAAAGGCTTTTAGATTGTAATTAGGTATATCTAAAATACCAATGGTATTTCACTTTTTTCACTTCACTTCCTGTCCCATAGCCAAACAGGAAGTGAGAGGAAATCCCTGCAAACTAAGACATTCCCTTGGGGACCCCCAGGTCACAAGAACTAGTGTCCCCGTTGGAAAATTTCCCCTCTATTACTTTTCTGGGGACAACTCAAAATTTGGGATGTTCTTTACTTTCACTTTCAATAAAGATAGTAAACAAGATAAATAGTGAGGGTGAATCTCCTTAACGGGGAGAACAGACAGAAATAACAAACTGACAGGTGTTCTAATCCATCACCACTCTATCCAAAACTAAAAAAAAAGTTTTGCCTTTAGTTATGGCCACTGTCTTACTTTCACTGAATCAGTGTTGAGACATGTGCAATTGATGTGTAAACATTTTGTGATTTACCTACAATCCTGCCTGACCAGTACGGGTTTATAGCTGTGAGGAGCCCAAGGGTCTCACATTCAAGACCATTGGTCCAAATATAGTCTTTAGAAGAAAGAAAATAAGGCCGATGCGAGGGAGTATGATGGTCTTTAAGGTAACATTCACCGGTACAGTTTTGGATGCAATTCACTGTTGGTAATGGTTTATAAGAAATACATGTTAACCACTTCTCGACCGGCGCATGCCGATGTACGTCGGCAGAATGGCACGGCTGGGCAAATGGACTTACAGGTACGTCCATTTGAATTCCTTGCCGTGCCATTGCGTGTGCGCACGTAAATCGGGTCGCTGGTCCCGCAGACTCGATCGCCGAGGGGATACCTGCGATCGCCTCACGGAGAGGACGAACGGGGAGATGCTGATGTAAACAGCATCTCCCCGTTCTGCCTAGTGACAAGTGTCACTGATCACAGCTCCCTGTCATTGGGAGCAGTGATCAGTGTATTGACACACACAGCCCATCCCCCCTACAGTTAGAATCACTCCCCTAAGACATACTTAACCCCTCCCCGCCCCCTAGTGGTTAACCCCTTCACTGCCAGTGTCATTTACACAGTAATCAGTGCATTTTTAATCGAACTGATCGCTGTATAAATGACAATGGTCCCAAAAATGTGTCAAAAATGTCCGACATGTCCGCCATAACGTCACAGTCACAATAAAAATCGCTGATCACCGCCATTACTAGTAAAAAAAAAAATATTAATAAAAATGCCATAAAACTATCCCCTATTTTGTAGACGCTATAACTTTTGCGCAAACCAATCAATAAACGCTTATTGCGATTTTTTTTTTTACCAAAAATATGTAGAAGAATACGTATCAGCCTAAACTGAGGAAAAAAAATGTTTTTTTATATATTTTTGGGGGATATTTATTATAGCAAAATGTAAAAAATAATGCATTTTTTTCAAAATTGTCGCTCTTATTTTGTTTATAGCAAAAAAAATAAAAATCGCAGAGGTGATCATATACCACCAAAAAGCTCTATTTGTGGGGAAAAAAGGACGTCAATTTTGTTTGAGAGCAACGTCGCACGACCGCGCAATTGTCAGTTAAAGCGATGCAGTGCCAAATCGCAAAAAGTGCTCTGGTCAGGAAGGGGGTAAAATCTTCTGGAGCTGAAGCGGTTAAAGATTATCTGGCTTACATCCTTTCCACTTTTCTCCAATATCTTTATAATAAAGACAGGAAAAAAAAATATTTTGATGGCCACACTATTCACCTTTTACCTGTAAATAAATGTCACGCTTTAAAATTGACATAGAAGCAGAGACTATGGGGGAGATTTAAGAAAGCCGTGCACCATCAGTACGGTCGCACAGCAAGGCGCAACACACATTTCCATATTTACGACACAGTGCTCCTATAACAGAGCTCGAATCCCCCATTTACTATAGTGATCTCAGCGCACGGGAGAATCCAATCTGTGTGCCACTATGGACATGGTGCACGGCATCTCCAATTTAATATTAACAGAAGATGGAGGCGCCAATATTATGGGGTGATGTGAGGAAGTTTAGTTACCACTGCCCAAGTAAGAAATATGCACAAAATAGAATGAGAAAGTAACTTTTTCAGAGAACCCTGCTGTGCCTGCAAGTACGTTTAGAACTGCGTGGGATCAATGTAAGCAGTGCGCATGCGCAAGCGGCTCTCACGCTCGTTCACATGAGTTTGTTCACTGCGCAGCTAAAATATTGGTAAATGTTAAGCAACGTACATGCAATTGCATGGGTTGAATGGGCGAACCTCTAAACTTGAGAATTTTTTTTTTACGCTGGTTCACCTTTATGTATTTTTTTAAGGAGATTTGCACACAGGTCATGTTAGCATGTTACGTTGTCAACATGTGACATGCACCTTGTTAAAATGATGTAAAAAGTCTCTCGCTCCTCTAGCTCCTCCTAAAAGGGCATTTAACCTCCCCCCTCTATTGCATATGAGTTCCTTCCTTTTGCTTTTAAAGGGGAACTCCACACTCCATTCTCCAATACTCCCCATTCTAATTTCTTGGATTTCCATGGGCTAGCTTCTGCTTTTAAAGGGGAACTCCACTCTCCACTCCATTCTCAATCGGCTGTGAGCTGCCTTCACCAATCCAAACCACATCCTTTTTCAGAGCCTACAACAGGGCTAGCTAGAAAAGGGGCTCCTGAACCATACAAGGCCATATGCATGCTACATAGCTGTCTGCCTTTGGGGCATGTTGGGCTCAGCCCAATACCAACCACAAAGCATCCTGTACCCACTAGTTTAAAGTGGCTTTCCACATTCCGTAAAGCCCCCTGTCTGCAGCCCCCCAAAACCCCAGCCTAGGGTTGTATGAAACAGGCCCTTGTCCCCCTGAATATGGGAACAAGGTGGTTGACGTTTTGGGTGCCTAAGCCCCTCCTGCCCCCAAGCATCCACCTCCTTTAATGGGCTGGCTTGCTGTGTGTTTGGCTAGGGGTTTGTTAGTGTGTGGGAGGGGCACAATATTTTTTTAGTTTGGGGTGGTATTTTTCACGTGGGGGTTCTCATTTTAAGCTTTTAACAGATCCAAATGGCCTTGTATGTATTGGGAAGGCAGGCTTTTTTTTGTTTTGGGTTAAAATCTTGCAGCTGCAATGTAGATTTGTAAGTTTTAAAGTAGTACATCTTTGAAGCAGCATTTTGGATACGTGCTACAGATGCACCACTTTACAGGCAGAGTAAGGCCCCCCCCTCAAGTTACTAGCTTTTAAGCAGTTTAGCATTTTAAAGGCACTCCTCCTTGGTTCATTTTTGGAGTTGTCCAAATTGGTGACATTGATATGTCCCTCAGGGTGGGACCTGGGCCCCCATACCCATTATAAGGCCAATAACTAGAATATAAGCCAGCCAAGTGGGGACTAGTAAAATTCAGTTCCCATAGACTGCAATGGTATTTGTTGTATACTTTTTGCCCATGTTAGGCTCTTTGTTTGCCCCTCTGGACTGGGGGTGTTTGTCCCATCTGTAATTTTGTAGCATGCTGGATGATGTGCTTAATTTTGTGCTAGCTGCATTTGGGTTGCTCTGGGAATCCTCAGGGACTTTGTTTTTTTTGCTGTGGCTTTTGGTGTGTGAAATACATATAGGTTGGTCTGGGCATGCTCAGGGACTTTGTTTTTTTTGGGGGCTTTTTGTGTGCGAACAGCACTTGGATTTTTCTGGGCATGCTCAGAGAGTGTGTTTTTTTTGTGTTAGTAATTTAAGGACATCCTTAACAGGTGTACTCACTTTGAAATAATGTCTCTACACTGGATGAACTTGCATTTTGTGTGTTTCATGGACTGTGCATGTGTTTTCAATGACCTCATTAGCATCTTAGTTATGAGGAAAGGTTGCGAGCTCTGAACTTATTCTCTCTGGAGAAGAGACGCTTGAGAGGGGATATGATTTCAATTTACAAATACTGTACTGGTGACCCCACAATAGGGATAAAACTTTTTCGCAGAAGAGAGTTTAATAAGACTCGTGGCCACTCATTACAATTAGAAGAAAAGAGGTTTAACCTTAAACTACGTAGAGGGTTCTTTACTGTAAGAGCGGCAAGGATGTGGAATTCCCTTCCACAGGCGGTGGTCTCAGCGGGGAGCATTGATAGCTTCAAGAAACTATTAGATAATCACCTGAACGACCGCAACATACATACATATGTAATGAAATACTGACACATAACAACACACATAGGTTGGACTTGATGGACTTGTGTCTTTTTTCAACCTCACCTACTATGTAACACACACATCTATGTTATATAAAGCTTGCAGATAGCATCCTTTACCTTGAAAAGAGGCCAGATTGCGCATGTGTGTGGCAAGAGAGTACATTTGGGTGTCCTTATAGAGTTTGTAACACATGTATTTTCTCTTTGTATTTTGTTTGTTATGTCTTTGCAAAACAGATGTGTTTTAGAGCAAGTATTTTTTTCATTTTCTTTTTTTTTCGGGGGGATGTTTTTCTCTGAAATATATTTGAAGTTGTCAATGTGTGTTTGTAGATTGTTAGTTTCACTTTGATATCATTGTCTGTGCTGCATTACTTTGCAAAATCTTCCTCAAGATTAGGGATGAGCTTCGAGTTCCAGTCAAACTCATGTTCAACTCGAACATCGGCTGTTCGCCAGTTCGCTAAACAGGGAACAATTTGGGGTGTTCGCGGCAAATTCACACCCTTTAAAAGTCTATGGGAGAAAAAAAAGGTGCTAATTTTAAAGGCTTATATGCATGGTATTGTCATAAAGTGTTTGGGGACCTGGGTCCTGCCCCAGGGGACATGGATCAATGCAAAAAAAAGTTTTAAAAATGGCCGTTTTTTCGGGAGCAGTGATTTTAATAATGCTTAAAGTGAAACAATAAAAGTGTAATATTCCTTTAAATTTCGTACCTGGGGGTGTCTAAAGTATGCCTGTAAAAGGGGTGCATGTTTCCCGTGTTTAGAACAGTCTGACAGCAAAATGACATTTAGTCCGGGCTATTAATGAATTGCCGGTCCGACAATACACATAAAAGTTAGTTGATGAAAAACGGCATGGGAATTCCCCACAGGGGAACCCTGAACCAAAATTTAAAAAAAAATGACGTGGGGGACCCCCTAAATTCCTTACCCGGCCCTTCAGGTCTGGTATGAATATTAAGGGGAACCCCGGCCAAATTTTTTTTTAAAAAATGGCGTGGGGTCCCCCTCAAAATCTATACCAGACCCTTCAGGTCTGGCATAGATTTTAAGGGGAACCCCACACCAAAATTAAAAAAAAATGGCGTGGAGTCCCCCAAAAAATCCATACCAGACCCTTATCTGAGCATGCAACCTGACAGGCCGCAGGAAAAGAGGGGGGGACGAGAGAACGCCCCCCCTCCTGAATCGTACCAGGCCACATGCCCTCAACATTGGGAGGGTGCTTTGGGGTAGCCCCCAAAACACCTTGTCCCATGTTGATAGGGACAAGGGCCTCATCTCCACAACCCTTGCCCGGTGGTTGTGGGGGTCTGTGTGTGGGGGGCTTATCGGAATCTGGAAGTCCCCTTTAACAAGGGGACCCCAGATCCCGGCCCTCCCCCTGTATGAAATGATAAGGGGGTACAAAAGCACCCCTACCATTTCACAAAAAACTGTCAAAAATGTTAATGACAAGAGACAGTTTTTGACAATTCCTTTGTTTAAATGCTTCTTCTATTTTCTATCTTCCTTCGGTTTCTTCCTCCATCTTCTTCTTCTGGTTCTTCCTCCAGTGTTCTCGTCCGGCATCTTCCTCTGTGGCGTCTTCTTCCCTTCTTCTCCTCGGGCCACTCCGCATCCATGATGGCATTCTCCTCTTCTGACGGTTCCTAAATAACGGGAAGGGAAGTCCCCGTGCGTCAGAGGGGGTGGGGTCACCGGGTGGCCCCGCCCCCCATTATTTAAGAACCGTCAGAAGAGAAGCATCACACAGCGGGAGCCTCCCTCCATGCCATCATGGATGCGGAGCGGCCCGAGGAGAAGGGAAGAAGACGCCGCGGAGGAAGATGCCGGATGAGAACACCGGAGGATGAACCAGAAGAACCAGAAGAAGATGGAAACTGAAGGAAGATAGAAGATAGAAGAAAGAAGATAGAAGAAAGAAGAAGCATTTAAATAAAGGAATTGTCAAAAACTCTCATCATTTTTAAAATTTTTGACAGTTTTTTGTGAAATGGTAGGGGTACTTTTGTACCCCCTTTCCATTTCACACAGTGGGGAGGGCCGGGATCTGGGGGTCCCCTTGTTAAAGGGGGCTTCCAGATTCCGATAAGCCCCCCACCCACAGACCCCCACAACCACTGGGCAAGGGTTGTGGGGATAAGGCCCTTGTCCCCATCAACATGGGGGCAAGGCGTTTTGGGGGGCTACCCCAAAGCACCCTCCCAATGTTGAGGGCATGTGGCCTGGTACGGTTCAGGAGGGGGGCTGCTCTCTCGTCCCCCCTCTTTTCCTGCGGCCTGCTAGGTTGCGTGGTTGGATAAGGGTCTGGTATGGATTTTTTGGGGACCCCACGCCATTTTTTTTAAATTTTGGAGCAGGGTTCCCCTTAAAATCCATACCAGACCTGAAGGGTCTGGTATAGATTTTGAGGGGGACCCCATGCCATTTTTTTTTTTCATTTTGGCCGGGGTTCCCCTAATATCCATACCAGACCTGAAGGGCCTGGTATGGAATTTAGGGGGACCCCCAACGTCATTTTTTTTTTTAAATTTTGGTTCGGGGTTCCCCTGTGGGGAATTCCCATGTCGTTTTTATCAATGAACTTTTATGTGTATTGTCAGACCGGCAATTCATTAATAGCCACGAGTAATTTTAAATGACTTTTTTCCTTTGAAATGTCATTTTGCTGTCAGACTGTTCTAAACATGGGAAACATGTGCCCCTTTACAGGCATACTATAGACACCCCCCAGGTATGAAATTTAAAGGAATATTACACTTTTATTGTTTCACTTTAAGCATTATTAAAATCACTGCTCCCGAAAAAACGGCCATTTTTAAAACTTTTTTTGCATTGATCCATGTCCCCTGGGGCAGGACCCAGGTCCTCAAACACTTTTTATGACAATAACTTGCATATAAGCCTTTAAAATTAGCACTTTTGATTATTCATGTTCGTGTCCCATAGACTTTAACGGTGTTCGCGTGTTCGAACAAACTTTTCGCCTGTTCGCAAGTTCTGGTGCGAACCTAACAGGGGGGTGTTCGGCTCATCCCTACTCAAGATGTTGTGACTAATAAATGTTTTAACCCATAAGAGACTGTCCGTTTGTGGGCACAGTCTTTTTAACTCCTGTTAATTTCCTCTGAAAAATTGTCAGACCTCAAAACCATATTCTGTTAGTGTCTCAAATTAACATTGTTTTTTGCTTTCCTTGCTCTTTTTCAAGTCCTATTTTGTTGACCAATGAAATTTGTAGCAATTTTTTATGTTTATGTGTTTTGTTAATAATAATTTGTTTTGCAGATGTATGCTCAATATAAGTAATGCATTTTACACACTTGTAGTGCAAAGTGGATTTGTCTTTAGTAAATAAACCCCTAAGTCCAAGATACCTAATTTTGGAGTGTACACAGCAAAATGCTAGAGTGCAATTTACTTAATGGGGAAACTATTTAGAATGACCTGTGTGTCCCCAAGGAAAGACATTGGTAGGGTTTTACCCTCACTTCCTCTTTGGCTATGTGACAGGAAGTGAATAAATTTGAAGGAGAAACTGGCAAAATTTGGGAGGTGTCTTCACCCTATCAGGGGTGCAGGCATCCCCAAAAACTGACAAGACTTCTAATCCCTCTACACTCTATCCCCAAGCAAAAATAAGAAAGGATTTCATTTAGTTGAACTTTGCAAAGACACATTCCTAAGTTAAACTATGATGCATGTCAATGGCCCATTTAGACCTTGTTTGATAAAAAACACACCAGTTGCCTTTCACTATAAACATATGTCAGTCCAGTCCTGGAAATCTGCATCTACTTTATTATTAATTTCCATAAAAATTGGGTTCAAATGCATCTAGATGCATCTAGCTGTGCGTGGAGGTATGTACCCGTGGCGCATATCTGGTTCCCGGAAGTGGTGGCCAGCAAACAGGAATGACGTCACGCCCCTCCAGGAAGTTGCTTGTACTGCTGCTAATTTCTTCCCACCATCATGCCCCGCTCACTGTTCTCTGAGGAAGAGATGATCCTTATTTGCAAATTAAGATAATTTTTTATTTATTTTTACATGGGGTGGTGTTTGTGGTGTTTGTGTGGGTCATGTGTGGGTCATGTGTGTGTCTAAATGATTTGGCCTTAAAACACACACTTACTGCTACTACTACTGTGTACAGATTCACTTCCAGGCCAATGTATATTGCTTCCTGCTTCAGTGTGTGTGTGTGTGTATATATATAGATATATCTGTATATTTTAGATGTAGGTTCTTGTGTCCACCAGCAGAGAGAAGTTGGGTAGATGCCACACTCCCAATTCTGGAGGTATAATAATGGTCTAGCCCAGGGGTCTTCAAACTACGGCCCTCCAGTTGTTCAGGAACTACAATTCCCATCATGCCTAGTCATGTCTGTGAATGTCAGAGTTTTACAATGCTCTATAGGATGTGTAGTTCCGCAACAGCTGGAGAGCGGTAGTTTGAAGTTTCCTGATCACTCTAGCATGTCTTGAAAAAAGGTGGTTTCTCATGTGCCTTGTATAATGCCCAAAAATATAGTTTGGAAAATACAAGTGGGTCATGGCACATCTACATTCTAAATTTGGCACTTAAGATGGTCATGCACTATGCAATCGGATTGGCCAATCTCTGTACAACTCGATGTTTGCACTAAATCAAATTTATGTAAGATCTAACTGATTGCAGTGCATGGTCACCTTTAAAAATCAAGATCCGAAAATATTCATTTATTGGGTTTAGAAACACTTCTCTGTTCTTTGTAATGTATTGAAAGATTTGGGTAAAAAAATAGGAAAAAAACACATTTCAAAGCTATATTAGAAGTGATAAGAATAAGATTAGCATCAAAAGGGTTAATTAACTGAGAACACCTACTAATTGCCTAGTAAGACACATCCAATTTAATGAAATTAACTAATTGTATTGGACGTGCGCTATTATCAATGAGAAAGACGCATTTACCCTAGTACCAATTGCAGTTTACATATGCGGGTATTTAATATCGCTATTTGCGCCTCAATGTGTGCCTTTTCGTACGTTCGATTAATGACTTTTCCAGTGCACCAATTAATGTATGAACTGGTGCAGTGCCTTCTTCTTAGTAAATCACCCCCTATGTATTACTGATTCTCTTTATTTCATACCACTGAGTTCATTATTACTCGTTTCTTTTTCCTTAACATACTTTTTTCCCTTTTCCCCTACCACTTATAAGATGCATCTTATATGTTATAACTATTGTGATTGAATAACTCAAAATATTAAGTGAATTACCACAAGATCCACATTATTACTGGTTAAGATAAACTGTAAATTAAGATGTTATGCTTTTGTTCACAACCTACTTTGTATTAAAATATATTCTCTTTATTATTTCTTTACAAACATGTTTAAGATGGAAATTCTTATACACAATGTAAAACAGCAAAAACGTGTAGCGCTAAACAATAATGAGTAGGTGTATTGTGAAAGGAATCACCCCTATGGGAAACTATAAATAAGTGGATAGTCCTGGGTAGTCCTGGTGTGGTTGATTATAACAAAAAGGATAGTGATGGTTAGTCCTTTGTGTAAATGTGATGCAAACAGGTATTCCAAATGCAAATAAGCTCACTACCACCGAGAGAAGGGAAGGCTTACCAGATGAAGTGAACCCAATAGGGCATACGCCGAATTGGGTCAGATAAGGCTTGGGTGGTAAGTGGCTGCAGGTGCCTGTGATCTCATGGATGGCTGGATTCCTCTAGGTGGCGCTCGGGTCCTGGGAGATGTAGAAAGTCCCAAAGGTGTAAACGATCCCGTGGGTCCTAGGGGGGATGGGGTATTCCGTAGGTGGATCCCTCCAGACAGTGTTCCATGGATTAAATGATGATGTAATTGTGGAGAAAAGGAAGGAAGGGCCACATAGTGTAAATCCGATAACAGAAAAAATTTATTAAAATAGAAAGGATATACACTCACGTGAGAATCCAAGGTAAAAAACAGCGCTGTACAAAGTGGCGACAGTGGGGTCCTACCCGACGCGTTTTGTCCTAAAAGACGTCATCTTTTAGGACGAAACGCGTCGGGTAGGACCCCACTGTCGCCACTTTGTACAGCGCTGTTTTTTACCTTGGATTCTCACGTGAGTGTATATCCTTTCTATTTTAAAAAATTTTTTCTGTTATCGGATTTACACTATGTGGCCCTTCCTTCCTTTTCTCCACAATTACATCATCATTTAATCCATGGAACACTGTCTGGAGGGATCCACCTACGGAATACCCCATCCCCCCTAGGACCCACGGGATCGTTTACACCTTTGGGACTTTCTACATCTCCCAGGACCCGAGCGCCACCTAGAGGAATCCAGCCATCCATGAGATCACAGGCACCTGCAGCCACTTACCACCCAAGCCTTATCTGACCCAATTCGGCGTATGCCCTATTGGGTCCACTTCATCTGGTAAGCCTTCCCTTCTCTCGGTGGTAGTGAGCTTATTTGCATTTGGAGTACCTGTTTGCATCACATTTACACAAAGGACTAACCATCACTATCCTTTTTGTTATAATCAACCACACCAGGACTACCCAGGACTATCCACTTATTTATAGTTTCCCATAGGGGTGATTCCTTTCACAATACACCTACTCATTATTGTTTAGCGCTACACGTTTTTGCTGTTTTTCATATATACTTTGTTGGTTGTGTTAGCGGCTTTCTATCTCTTTTGTGAGCAGCGCAGAATTATTTTGCACATATTATACACAATGTATGCTTTATTCTTTATAATAAATCTTTATTGCAAAAAAAAAAAAAAAAAAAGAAGCAGCGCTGAGTTTCAATCTCTACAGTCCTAAAATGCAGAATTAAGTGAATTTCTATGCAACTTTGGAAAGTTCCAATATCCCTGATTAGTTCATTGGCTCATTGAACCAGTGATGCAGATAGCAAATCAATGAGCCAATAAAACAGTCAAAAATGTGAAAACTTTTCCAGTTTTAGGTTCCAAAGCTGCAAGCAGCATTGAACCTGTTTTTCACAAGTAGTTTTATCCTGTTCATTTTACCAGTAATTAAAATTGTCCCACTGAAAGTAACAGAAATCACCTGGTTCAGCAGAAGAATAACTATGGCAAAAAAAAAAATGTAAAAACTGTCAAAATGGCCACAGTGAAATACCAGTTAAACATTTTTAAATAAATTAAATGTGCAAACCGGGAAAATGCTGTTTTATGTAAAATTACAAAGTAAAAATAAAAAAAAAACAAGATTCCTGTTGATCCAGCACCTGAAAGTCCCTGCAGGGTACTGTCTGTTTGAGCAGTTTTGTTTTTGTCTGTCAGATAATCTTCCTATTGTGTTCTTACTGAATAATTGCTGTGAATATGTGTGAAAATTGACAACATAAATCCCTCCTATATAAACAAAACTTTCCCGAATTGTAGGAGTGGTGCTATGCTTTACTCAGTGTAAGCAGTGCATAGGAGAGATCAGGATTTATGGTGTGAATAGAGTTATAGAAAAATATGCTCATCCCAGCTACTAGTGGAAGGCACTAGAGGGAGCATGTGCATTTAAAGGAAACTTGACATTAGAGAAATATTTTTTGAATTACTGGCCCAAAACAAATACAGATATAATGAATTTTAAAATGTATCTGATTGTGTTTCAGTGT
Source organism: Aquarana catesbeiana (assembly GCF_042186555.1). Classification (NCBI taxonomy): domain Eukaryota; kingdom Metazoa; phylum Chordata; class Amphibia; order Anura; family Ranidae; genus Aquarana; species Aquarana catesbeiana. The sequence continues at coordinate 374,687,976 of NC_133325.1, forward strand.
GGTGTGTTGCTATTAATAGTGTATTTGCATTTATTAATGTATTGTGATGTCTGAGCAAATGGTAATGCATGCAAAGGTATAAACAGTTCCTATCCCTAAAATGTAAGAGCAAAAGGAAGCCCTTAAACCCCTTCCCCTAGAAATGCAGCTTTGGCCCCGGAAGGATTTCCCCCCTTAATGACCAGGCCATTTTTTGCAATACGGCACTGCATTAATTTAACTGACAATTGCGCAGGCGTGTGATGCTGTACCTAAATAAAATTGATGTCCTTTTTTTTCCCACAAATAGAGCTTTCTTTCGGTGGTATTTGATTACCTCTGCGGTTTCTATTTTTTGCGCTATAAACAAAAGACCGACAATTTTTAAAAAAAAAAATATTTTTTACTTTCTGCTATAATACATATCCAAAAAAAAAATGTAAAAAAACATATTTCTTTATCAATTTAGGCCAATATGTATTCTGCTACAATTTTTTGGTAAAAAAAAATCCCAATAAGCGTATGTTGATTGGTTTGCGCAAAAGGTCTACAAACGTCTACAAACTACAGGATAGATTTTTGGACTATATATTTTTTATTGTTTTTACTGGTAATTACGGCGATCAGCAATTTTTAGCAGGACTGCGACATTGCGGCAGACAAATCTGACCCTAGGTGACACTTTTTGGGGACCAGTGACACCAGTACAGTGATCAGTGCTAAAAAAATGCATTGATCAGTGTATATATATGCGGTGGGTGGCCTTTAAATGGTTAACACTTAACCTTGCCTTGCTAACACTAATTCTATATCCTGTCCTTTAACCTCAATACAGGGCACTTTCACCCCCTTCCTGCCCAGAGCATTTTTCAGCTTTCAGCGCTGTCACACTTTGAATGACAATTGTGTGGTCATGCTGCATTGTAACCATATGAAATTTTTATAATTTTCTTCACAGAAATAGAGCTTTCTTTTTGTGGTAATTAATCACTTGCTAAAAAAAAAAAAAAATATTAGTTTCTGTCAGTACATTTTGTAAATAAGTATTTTTCTCCTTCACTGATGGGCACTGAAAGGCTGCACTTATGGGCACTGATGAGGTGGCACTTATGGGCACTGAGGTGGCGGCACTTATGGGCACTGATGAGAGGGCACTAATATGCCGCACTTATGGAAACTGATAGGTGGCAATGATATGTGGCACTGGTAGGCGGCACTGATGGGTCGCACTGGTGGGCACTGATAGGTGGCACTGGGCACTGATAGGTGGCACTGATGGGCACTGATAGGTGGCACTGATAGGCAGAACAGATAGTCAGCACTGATGGGCACTGATGGACATTGATGGGTGGCACTGATGGGCATTGATGGACAGCAGTGGTGGGCATTGGTGGGCAGCACTGATGGCCAGCACTGACTGGCATCAGTAATGGGCACTGATTGGTGGCACTTGTGGACACTGGTGGGCACTGATTGCTGGCACTGGTGGGCACTGATTGCTGGCACTGGTGGGCACTCATTGCTGGCACTCTGGGGGCTCTATTGTAATCAGGCAACTGATGATCAGTGCCCTGATTACATATTTAGATGTCCTCTGCGATGAGATGTCACTGATCAGCTCTTCTCGCCACACACTCTGTCAGTGTAAGGTGAGGAGCGCTGATTACCGGCATCTCCACGTTTACATGTGACTGGCTGTGATTGGACACAGTCGATCACATGGTTAAAGAGCCACGGCCATGGCTCTTTACAGAGATCAGAAACATGGGGGGGGAAATCGCCCTGGGACTTTGAGTGAGGTGGGAGAGATTAGGCACACATACATGACAGTGTAATAAAATAATTTTATTATTTACACAATGCTGCAACCAATGGGAATAGCAATGAGTGTGCATTACCCGGCATAGTGGCCAAATTAACAGCAATAGCAAAAAAGGAAACATCAATCATTACACACAATACATATCTGTAAAACAACAGTACAATCCATAGTAAGTAGCTGCATCAGTTGGTAGACGTACAAAATAAAAAATGGGTAAATTGTTACATACATGAATAAAGCAATGTGTGAGTAATATACCCACAACACAGCAACAACCCAACAGTAAAATGCATATAAAGAGCATCGATAGTGCCCTACGCGTTTCGCGAGTCTCTGCTCGCTCTTCAGGGGCAGATGCGTCAATATAATATCACTCCACTGGGTTGAGTCACCAAGCGTTGATGCCAAAACGGTGGTGAAAGAAGGTCCAGCTCGGGAGCTGAGGGGGCTAAGCGAACGGAGACCGCAAAAGGGAGAAGCCAGATCCACGGCAAGGACTGCGTGGGGCATGTGATAAAAGATGTACGATGTAGCCCAAAGGCATATCTGATAGGAATAAAAAACGACCCCATTGCATTGCATTTGATCTTCACTGGTCTAACGCTACGGTCATAGACTTGGGAGTGCACCGTTCAGGTTGGGGTAGTTTTTTATTCCTATCATCCTAGGATTTTGTTGTCGGAATGTCCGAACAAAGTCCTACCGTGTGTACGGGCCATTAGAGTTCATTTTATGATCATGTGAAGGAGAAGTCCACCTGACTCACCTCAATATCAATTTAGAACATCGTATCACCTGTAGTGGGCGTACACGATACCTAATTATACCAATTATTGTTTTGCTTGCTTGCATATATATGTCTTTGTCATTATTTTAAAACTTAGCTATGAATAAGCACCTGCTATAACGGTGTCAAACGTGTCAGTGGTTTTATCCTTACTGTATGGATTTATCATAACAATAAAGAAATCTTTTTCATTGGAGTGTGGCTATCCAGGCCTTTTCGTTCGGTTCTTGCATACACTGCAAATACCAATGGTCAGGTTCCCAGGTGTTTCAATGACCAGTGTCCTCTAAAGCTGGCCATACATTATACAATTTTCTTGTTACATTTCCTTTAGATATACCTCCAACTATGTAGTGCAAGGGCCTGCCTGATTGCATTCAAATTGAAAGTGTTTAGGTTTGCCCTCATATTATATGGCTTTGGTAAATCTAAAGGAAAGCTGTACAAGAAAATTGTATAAAGCCTTGTACACACCTAAATTGTATAACGCCTCGTACACACAATCCGATTGTTAGCAGGGGATTGTCTGTTGACAGACTGTTGTCCTAAAGTCTGACCGTTAGTACGCTCCTTCAGAAAATTGTTGTCCAACTTTCGGCCAACAAATGTTGGTTGGCAGGCTAGTACATTTTCGGTGGACAATGGTCTGTTGTCTGGTTTTTGTATCATCTGTAGATAAGTCTGTCACACAAAAGTCAAAAGTACAAACACACAGGATCAAAAGCAAGGATGAGCCGGAAGCGGTCGGTCTTGTAAACTAGCATTCATAATGGAGAATTAACATTAGTGACTAGTCAAATTATGAAATGTCGAAATGCAGCGCACATTCTCTTCTTCTTTAAAGGAATAATAATGAAGCTGCTTTGCTGGTGATACTCATGGCAAGCGTATTTTAAAAGGTTTTTTTTCTAGTGATTTCAAGAAAAATATTATTATGCTTGTTGTTTTATTTTTTGGGGAAGTTACCACAACATCATTATCCCGTAGTTTTTAAGATCAAAGATACAACTATGTTGGTGTCCCTTGTTAATTTTACATTGTATTTTTTAAACTGTAACTTCCTATTCCCAAACTGTCATTTGAAGTAAAACACATCGCCAAGCATTATTCTCCACAATTTTTTTTTGTGCAGAAAAAATAAAAATTAAAAGAAATTAAATTAGAGATGCTATCTGCCATCCAAATACAAAAAACTTAACCAAAAAGTGCATTCTTTGCATACAAAAATATAGAAAATATAACAAATAAAATAATTATTCAACCAAAATAATAATAAAAAAATTAGTAAGTGGTAAAGGGGTGAAAATCCCCAGTCCAGCGTGTGTGTTTTCAGAGATTTGGTCCCTCACCCCCTTGTTGAGGACCTCACACCTGCTCCTTTGCTAACCAACCATCTCCCTTAATTTATTGGACGTCACCACGGCAAATCCCTCAGCCTCATCTGGGTCTGTCCGGATGGCAGTAGTGGCCTGGCTGAGGAAGACAGCTGTGGCCTCCTCCAGATTCCTGCTCTTCCTGGCCCTTTTAGCAGGAGGGCATTGGGGAGGGATCTGGGACTCTGTCTGGCTGCCGACCGCTGGCTCCTCTAGACTGACATTTTCCTGTGTATGAAAATGGGACATAATTAGAATCTTTTTTAGGGTTTGTTCATCAATCACACACATTTTTGGTCTCCTCACCATTGCAAATTCAATGTGGACAAATAGAAAAGACTATGATTCTGACCCCAGCATTTTTAATTCTTGTTCAAATCATTTTTGGTCACTACTGTCTATTGATATGGAAACCACTTTGTTAAGGCCAAAATATTTTTACAATAACGTCTAGTTATCATCATTGTATTTTTGGATACAAATATGTTCAACAATGCTATACCTGGGTCAAGCTGGGCTCCTCCACATCTTCTTCCTGTGCAGCAGCAGATGTCGAAGGGAGTTTAGACAGTGATGGCTTGGGTTCTGTCTGGTCAGTCAAAAAACACAGGCTGTTGTAATACCGCAACCTGGGGACATATGTCATCTACTGTTGCTCCAGATCTCTCTGAGTCCATGACCTTATTGAGCTCCCTTTTAAAAGTACTCCTCAGGTTTGATATTTTTGTCTTGACATAGTTGATATCTGCCCTGGGGTACACTGTTTTCACCAACTCTAGCAGTTTCTCCAAAGCTGCCTTACTCAATATTTTATTGGAGTAGTCTCTACTCTTGACCTTCCAGAGACAGGGCAGCTCCCGTTCGAGTGTGTGAGTACTTGCGGGAGTGTGTGAGTACTTGCTATGGGGGAACTGGGTACAGACAAGTCATAATTACATGCTGCATATTTTCTGCCTATCAGAGGGGCTTGTACATCTTACGGGATCGAGTCCTCCAGAAAGGGTGCCATCTGCTGAAACTGTCCAATGGGGAAGAAGTACCTCTGACCGTCTCACTGCAAAACACTAGGAGTCCGGACACGGCAAGGAATCCACCAGGATTGGCCAATTACCACGATCTCAGCTTCCACTGTGGATATCAGTATAGGTTAGTGGGAGACCTGCATTTCCCAAATGCCTGGTGAGACTACCTGTACGGTGGTCATCTATAGTCGGTAAGGAGTCTCAATTCTCACTTGGGTGTGAACTACCTTGGCTTTTGGATTTGACTTTACCACCATTTCTTTTGGAGCATCACTTTCACAATGTATATGGACTCTTTTGTTGGTCTTTGCACCAATTTATATTGGGACTTTTTTTTGCACTACTTTGTTATTTGTGTTTATTCTAGTGATTGGTTTTTGTTAATCTCTCACTGATCTTCTTCTTTTTTCACTTATGTAGATTTACAATTAATTTTAAGAATTTTTTTGTGATATCTGCCTTAGTTTTTTATGTGAGTTTTTTTTTCACCATTACTCCTACTTTTATACATTTGTATTTTTCAACTTATAATATTGTGTAGACTGTGTCAGAAGTAATTGGACTATCACCCTTAGTCACTTTTAGGTGTGCTAGTCGTTTTTAGTTTTTTATTTTTTGAGAGTTTTTTTCACCATTTCTGATTTATCATTTTATTAGCGCTGCATCGTATTCTATTACAATTTATTTGAGTTTGGTATTGGACTTTTGGTGCTGGCAGCTTTTTTATACTCTTCTTTGTTTTTTTAAACTCAATTCACTATTTTTGTAGCGCAGCGTTAACCTTCGGGTTTTTTTTGTTTCAAGATTACAAAGTAGTTGCAGTGTGTATATTCCTAGTAGTGTAGGTGTCTGAAGGGCAAGCAGGTTTCAAGCAACAATAGACTGGGTGGGTAAGTATTTCCTGAATTTAACTAGTAACTAGACCATAACTTACTATGTAGGGCCTCAGCCACTTGACCATTGTTCCCTTAATACTTTTTACTCTTCTTACTAGGTCATGATCTTCCATAATGCACTATTGGCAGAATGAGTGCAGATGTGTTGCATTGTTTGAAGGATCTGGAGCAAATCAAGGAGGCTGCCACTGCTTGACACGGAAGAATCCGAGATTTTGTGGACATGCTTGCCAAATTTTAAGTTCCTCTTGCCTGTTCAGAAGTTTACTGTTCCACTTGTTGGCTCCTGTTTGCCCTTTTAATCTTTACCATGTTTTGATGACTTTGAAATGTGAAAGTTTAGGGACACGACTCCAGTGTTTCTCCACTCCTCTAGGTGCACCACCAGGTCATGTTTTTTGTATTTTCCTCATTCTAAAAAGGACTGTGCGAATTACTAATAGTGATCATGACAACATAACCTGTGCCAAATTCTACAAGTATAGAAAACATGACCTGGGTTTGCATCTTGAGGTGGAGAGTTGGGAAACACTGCCCAACTAATGTGAATTTTAATGGTTCTGTGTTTTTAACAATATAAATCCCCAAATTTGAAGGTGCTCCCAAATTGTGCCTTAACATTCTTATTTCCCTGATGATCCCATGCCTAAAATGTGTGTATTTCCATACGTCTAGTTTGCAAAAAGCCCCAAAACACACAGTGTGTCAACATGTGCTATCTACCATCACTGGGTATCAATTGGCGCGTTTTGGGAGCGCAACGCCTTCCTCTTAAGTCTTAACTAAAGAAGCTCAGAGGACGGGGTTGCAGCCCAGAAACACGTCCATTGATACCCCGTGATGAGAGATAGCACATGTTGACACACTGTGTGTTTTGTGGGTTTAGGGTAATTGTTATACCTCTACGTGTACGTGGCATCAAATTTTGGATTTTATAGGGGTGAGATCACCCCATCTGAGGAAGGCAACATCCATACAGTCTTGGCATACTAATGTCTCATTTGGCTTTCACTTTACCAAAATCGAACTTTGTAAGTTCCTGAGTTTGGGATGTGTATCGAATGTTATAGAACATGTCTGTTTAGCCACAAAAAGGAGAAATAATGGTAAACATACATGTTATACACCAAGATGTTGGTTTGTTTTAAAACCTAAAAATGCACATGTGAATGTGCTTTGAGTAAAATGTTTTTTTAATAAACAATGCATGGCTTATTATTTCAATGCTCAATACCACTGTATTTGTTAAGTTGTTGTAGTTACAGTGACAATGTGCTCTTAAATGTGGCAAATTGTGCAATTTTTAATCCTCCCAAAAATTTGAAGAGTTGAAAAGGCATAATATTTTTGAACTTAATGCATTAGATCCATTAAGAAGAAAAACATTGTGTGTGAGTAGCAGACCCACGACTATCCATAATAGTTAGCTGAAGAAGATATTGTCACCTCATGTAGCAAATAAGGTATATTTGCACTAGGCAAAGGCCTTGTCTGCCAGAAAAACAAAATTGAGGCCCTCAACATTTTCCTCAGCAGGTGGCAAGTTTAAGGTGCCATTCTGGAGCCACTTGTAGAACTCTGTCTGCATAATCACTCCTCCATCAGAGTTGCGGCTGTTCTTCTCAACATCCAGATACAAAAAATCATAGTAGGCAGACACTACAGCTAGCATGACTATGCTGCAAAAGCCCTTATAATTACAATAATATGAGCCAGAATTAGGTGGTGGGACAATATGGATATATATATATATTCTGCATCCAGTGTAGCCTATATCTACAGTGCATTCCACGGTGTACTATTTCTAATATACTTCAGGTAATATTAATATATTTATATATTTAGATTTACAGTTATATATATATATATATATATATATATATATATATATATATATATATTATATTATATTCTGCATCCAGTGCAGCCTATATCTACAGTGCATGCCGTGGTGTACTGTTTCTGTTTCTACTTCTGGTGGTGTACACAGTATACACAATACAGTGCAGCTGTAGTGCAGTTACTACTACTTTTCTGGTGGTGTACACAGTATACACAATACAGTGCAGCTGTAGTGCAGTTACTACTACTTTTCTGGTGGTGTAAACAGTACACAATACAGTGCAGCCGTAGTTCAGTTGCTATCACCTTTCTGGTGGTGTACGCAGCACACAATACAGTGCAGCCATAGTGCAGTTGCTACTACTTTTCTGGTGGTGTACACAATACAGTGTAGTGGTAGTACAGTTGCTACTACACTTCTGGTGGTGTTCACAATACAGTGCAGAAGTAGTGCAGTTGCTACTATTCTGGTGGTGTACACAGTACACAATACAGTGCAGCCATAGTGCAGTTGCTACTACTTTTCTGGTGGTGTACACAATACAGTGCAGCTGTAGTGCAGTTGCTACTACACTTCTGGTGGTGTACACAGTACACAATACAGTGTAGTGTGGTGTTGCAAACAAAATATACATCATGTCCGGAAGGCCACCAAGGAGTGGCAGACACTCACAGGCCACTAAAAGAGGGCAAGCAGGCTCTTTGTCTACAGTCAACAGTGCTGGTTGTGGACATGGTGCATCCTCTGCAGGTGGCTGTGGGTCATGCTTGTCCTTTTTTCTGCTGCTAGCCGTGTTATTGAGCCAGAACCTGCAGAAGAGATGGTGGAGTGGATAACAAAGCTGTCCTCATCCTCCTCATCCTCTGTCACCCAGGTTTAGAGTAGTTTGCCTTCCAATGCAGCTGCCAAAGCGGCCTATTCCATCGGCTCCTTGTCCACAGTCACTCCTTCTGTAGCCCCACCATCATGCGCGGGAGAGTCCCCCAAACTAATCAAGCACAGTGTTGGGTACATGCTGCTGGAGGATGTGCAGTGATTTGAAGGCTCCGATGTTGGTTCCCAGGTTGAGGAAGGGAGTAACGTGAGCCTAGAGAGAGGGGGTGCCCAAGAAGGACAAGAAATTGGCAGTCATGTTCCCCCAGCTGCAGTATATTGCCAAGTTTGCTCCAGTGACGAGGAGGGAGGGGATGATGAGGTCACTGACTCTACTTGGGTGCCTGATAGAAGAGAGGAGGAGGAGGCACAAATCCAACAAGGCAGGATGTCCTCTAGGGGGCAGCTTAAGGGCAGCCACCCTATTGCATCACACCACAGAGCTTCACAGGTGCAGGGTGCTGCTGACTCCCTGCTGATTTTGAAACGTTCCTTGGTGTGGGCTTTTTTGACACATGTGCAGCAGATTGCTGTTTGCAACCTATGTCTGAAGTGGATCAAGCTTGGCCAGAACAGCAGCTGCTTGGGCACCACATGCTTGACCAGACATATGATGACCTCCCACGCAGTCCGTTGGCAACAGCACACTGCAGGGGCAGGCTCAGAGGTGGTTGATGCAACTCTAGTTTCAGCCAGGAATGGTTGCAAGCGACAATGGCACCAACCTTCTCTCCGCCCTCCGACAGCGACGCTTGACCCATGTTCCATGTTTGGCACATGTCCTGAATTTGGTGGTGCAGCGGTTCTTGAGCAGGTACCCAGGCTTACAGGATCTCCTAAGGCAGGCCAGAAAACTCTGTGGTCATTTCCACCAGTCATACAATGCCAGTGTTCGGCTGGCTGACATTCAAAGGGAATGCAACCTGCCCACCAACCGCCTCATTTGTGACATGCCCACCAGGTGGAACTCAACGTTGGCAATGCTGCAGCAACTGCACACGCAGCAGAGGGCCATTAATGAGTACCTGTGTAAGTATGGCACCAGGACAGGATCAGGGGAGCTTGGCTTCTTTTCGCCATGCCAGTGGCTACTGATCAAGGATGCATGCACTGTCCTGTCACCATTTGAGGAGGCCATGAGGATGATGAGCAGCGACAATGCATGCATCAGTGATACTGTCCCTCTTGTCTTCCTGTTGGAGCACACGCTTCGTGGAATCATGGACAGGGCACTTGAGGCAGAACAGCGGGAGGAAGAGGAGGACTTCCTTAACTCTCAAGGCCCCCTTTATCCAGGTAGTATTCCTGCAGGCCCGCCAAACACACAGGAAGAAGAGGAGGAGGAGGCTTGTGTCAGCATGGAAGTGGAGGATAACACTCAGCAGCAGTTTTCAAGGGATGTTTTCAGTCCCCAGAAACCCAAAGAGTTGTACGTGGCTGGGGGGAGGTTGTTACGGATCTTGTGATCCTTAGAATCAAATGTCTCTGCAAACTCACGCTGCATGGCCTCCCTGATTCTGCAAAGCCTGCGAAAGGACCCTAGGATTCGTGGTATCAAGTAGAAGGATCATTACTGGCTGGCAACCCTTCTTGATCCATGTTACAAGGGTAAGGTTGCAGAACCCATCCTGCCTTCGCAGAGGGAGCAGAAGATGAAATATCTTCAGGAGGCCTTGAAGAAATGTTTGTGCAATGCATTTCCAGACCCTGGGAGGTTATAATTTCCTGGTGCTGGACAACGTGTTGCTGAGGCTTTGTTCAGTCAGAGGAAGAGTGGTGAAGAAGGTGGCCAGCTGACCGATGCCTTTAGATAATCTTTCAGTCCTCAGCGCCAAGGTCTGATCAGTTGAAGCAACCATCGCCAGTGTCTGCATTACATGGTGCAGGAATATCTATGGGCAAGAGCAGACTTGGAGACCTTTCCAAGAGAGCATCCACTGGGTTACTGGGTCTTGAGGATCGACCACTGATCAGAACTTGCTCAATATGCAATTGAGCTACTGGCCTGTCCTGCATCCATCGTTCTTTCTGAATGCAGATTCAGTGCTGCTGGAGGGTTTGTAATGGATCATAGAGTGCTCCTGTCCACAGACTACGTTGATAGGCTCACATTCATAAAAATGAATCAGTCTTGGATCAGCAGCTATCAAGCACCTGATGCTGATGTAACTGATTGAATTTTCTATGGATGTGGGATCCCTTGAAGACTCTCCTCAATCTTGATGATGCTAGCTTCCAACAATATTTTTGTTTTAGGGCACCACTACCACTGCCTAAGGCCCAATTTTTCTGCCTCTGTTTAACAGGGGCATGTAATTACAATTTTTGATCGAATATTTCACAGCAGAGCCCGTTCCTGCGCCCAAGAGTAACTGTGATGGCTTACAGTGTTGTGGCACCACCACCACTACCACAGGCCTAATTTTTCTGCCCCTGTTTAACAGGGGCATTTAATTTATAATTCTTGATATAATATTTCACAGCAGGGCCCATTCCTGCACCCACCAAGAGTAACTGTGAGGGCTTACAGTGTTGTGGCACCACCACCAAAGGCCCAATTTTTCTGCCCCTGTTCAGCAGGGGCATGTAATTACAATTCTTGATCTAATATTTCACAGTAGGGTCCATTCCTGTGCCCACCAAGAGTAACTGTGAGGGCTTACAGTGTTGTGGCACCACCACCAAAGGCCAAGTTTTTCTGCCCCTGTTTAACAGGGGCATGTAATTACAATTTTTTATATAGTATTTCACAGCAGGGCCCATTCCTGCACTCACCAAGAGTAATGCCCTGTACACACGGTCGGATTTTCCGACGGAAAATGTGCGATCGGAGCTTGTTGTCGGAAATTCCGACCGTGTGTGGGCTCCATTGGACTTTTTCCATCGGATTTTCCAACACACAAAGTTTGAGAGCAGGCAATAAAATTATCTGACAACAAAATCCGATCGCATCAATTCCAACCGTGTGTGGCCAATTCTGATGCACAAAGTGCCACACATGCTCAGAATAAATTCTGAGACGGAACTGCTCGGTCTGGTAAAATTAGCATTCGGAATGGATATAGCCCTTTCGTCATGCTGCAATGTTTTAAATTGTTTAATGCAGCACACTTTCTTCTTCTTTATAATGCTAGAAGAATGAAGTAGTTTTGCTGCTCATATTCACACAGACTTCTCACAAACTTCTTTCTTATTTATCGTGATTTCATCAATATATTTTGATTTGTCACATCTGACAAAAAAAATTTCATTTTTCTTTGTTTGTATTTTTTTCAAGCCTGATCTTTTTTTTTTTTTTTTTAATTTTATTTTTTTACTCCAGAACATTTTTGGGTGTGTTTTGTGTGTCAAGTTACCACAACACCATTATTATCTTGTATTATTTAATCTCAAGCAGATTGTTTGGTGTTGGTGTCTCTTGTTAATTTCACGTTGTCGTTTTGAAATGTACCTGCCTCCTTACAAACAAACTGTCCTTTCTGAATGAAAACACACATAGGCGAGTATAATTGAAACAAAAATTCCTTTATTAAGGGCTCACAACCAAACAAAGAGGGAGGCAACGCTGGAGAAACTACAGAAATTGGCAAAGCCTTTGGCCCCCAGGGCAGACATCAATTATTTTACTGCAAAATTGGTGGCCTGAGGAGTCCATATTTAAGGGAGTACAGTCTGGTCCAGAAGTCCAAGAGAATTAGGAACAGCTGCAGATGACATACATGTCCCCAGGCTGTGGTCATACAAGAGCCTGCATCTTTTGCCAGACTAGACTGAACCCAGGTCATCACTCTCTGGTCTTTCTTACACGCTTCCTTCACAGCTGTGGCTCTGGTGTTGGAGGTGTGGCAGGAGGAGGAGTAGGACCTGGAGGAGAAGGAGGAGGAGGACCTGGAGGAAGAGGAGGAGGAGGAAGACCATGGTGAGCTCACAAATTTGGCTTTCGCATGTGAGTTGGCCCCTCAACCCCTTATGTAGAACGTCTAAAATGACAAACTCAAATAAGAGGCACTGGCCCTCCTCTATTTGCAGCATTTTGCAGGCTGTTAGGTCAGCAAAGTCCTCTACCACACTGTGGGGTGTTCTGAGGGCCTCAGTAGCCTTCCAAAATAGGCCAATTGCTGCCTCCTCCAGGTTACTCCTCATCCTGCCACTTTTTCTTTGAAGGCAGAGGGGAGGGATCTGGGTATCGGGCAGCCTACTTGGCCTGGCCACCTCCTGGCTGAGACTTCCCTGTGTATGAAAAAGGGACATCGTTTTAGTTTTTGGGTCTTCAATCACAATCAGAAATTAGTACTCCAAACTAACATCTATTTAATATCATTAATTGGACAACCAGAAATATTTAGAAGAATGCTATACCTGGCTCAAGCTGGGCTCCTCCACATGTTGCTGCCTGGAAGGCCCAGGTTGGGCGTCCGAAGCCTCAGCTGGGGGGGAAGAAAGCGTGAAAGGAAGAGTGGAGATTGCTGGCCTGGGGTCAGTCTGACCTGACAGAAAATTCAGTCTATCATAGTACCACAGCCTGGGGACATAAATGTCATCTGCAGCTCATGGTCTCAAGGAATCCTGGACCTTCTTGTGCTCCCTTAGATAAGTGCTCCTCATGCCACCAATTAGGGCCTTCAAATAGGTGATGTCTGCCATGGGGATCACTGGCTTCACAAATTGCAGCAAATTATCCAACGCTGCCTTCCTCTTTGTTTGGTTCTTATAATGTGGGTGGTTTACCTGCCACAGACAGGTCAGCTCCCTGAACATATCTATGAATATGCTGAGAAACTCCTGATCCTTCAAGATATCCATTTTCTCTGCAAGACACAACACAAGACAAACCCTAATGTCAGGCTAAAGTCTGCTAATCTTGTCCCAATACAGGCCTCAATCTAGAAGCAGTATAGGCCCAATTTGAAATCTTACCTTCGTTATCACGATCGGCGCCTCCGATACTCCTTCCTCCGCTCACAGATCGTACGTACTGCGCATACGTGAAGCTCCACCCGCCCCCGACGTTCTTTCTAGTCTATTCCCCGCCCCTTCTCATTCGGCGCAGTGGGGAAGAGCACATGGCGGAGACAGAGCAGGTGCATGCTAATTACAGCAACGAAGAGTAGGAGGAAAGGCCAGAGCCAGAAACGTCACGATCCTGGAGGAGACGATCTAAGGCATCAAATACAGTATGTCCTTTGGGGAGATGTTGGAGATGGTCGACATCCTGAAAAGGGCCGACTATGACGAAGTATGGACCTTACCCCAACCCCAATGTCAGGCCAAGATAATGGCGAAAGTAGTCAAGAGTCTGCACCGTAATTTTGGGGTATGGCGATCCAAGGATCAACTGAGGAAGTAGTGGTTGGACCTCAAATTAAGGGAGCACGATCAGTATAGAAGGATCAGGAGAGTGCTGCAACAAAGTAAATAGTTGTCCTATGTTCCTATTCTTTATTTTTATTACGTTTGTGCTGCTCCATGTGCTTTTCTTAACTGTTGTATAGTTTAAAATGGCAACTTTCATGTTCATGGGCACATTATTCGTTCGTTTGGCCTAGAAAACACCATGTTTTGTTCAGATGCAGTTCAAAACATTTTTTCAGGCATACTTCTGTTAAATAAATTTTGTTGTCTAGATGGGTTTGGAACTAGAATGAAATGCAAACTAGATTCTGTGTAAGGAGAGGACACTCAGCAGCTGTTTACACATCTAGACACTGGAGCACTAGTGTGGGACACCAGAACACCCTTTTTATTAGGGGGCCCACACAGGTGCTCCAGTGGATACTATAGAGGTGTCTCCATCTGGGAAGCTTGTACAAAACAGGTAAGTATTCAAGCTTGACAAAGTGACAAAAATATTTCTTCATCTTGGAACTCTGCCAAAATAGACAATTGTACCCCACTTTTAAGCAATGTTTCATATTACTATTTCTGTCATCAAACACCTGTGTGCTAAGTATACCTATTTTTTTTAACATAGGGGAGAAAAGACTCGGAGGACACCACTCATCCGAGGAGACAACAGACCCCCCACCTCATGAAGAAGTGGAAATCCCCCAAAGCCAACAGGAGGAGGAAGAGGAAGGAGACGTGGTGGAAATTGTCACCACAACAGGTGAGTGTCTGCGACCACAGGCTCAGGTAAGAGATGGATGCCGGCATATTTATAATGGTGTGTTTTTGTTTCTATATTTTTAGGTGATCGTGATGTAGTGGATCCAGGTCATTTCACCAGTGAAAGTGCCCAGATCGTGATCGGGGAGATCATGGGGTGTAATAGGGACATGGAAAACATCAAGCAAAACATCAATGATGTTCAAAACAAAATGAAGAACATCATTGATATTTTAGGGAGAGTTTAAAACACCTCCAAATCCCTGACTTTGTTCTGCTTTTTTTACTGGAAATATTTTTCACATTTTTTACATATTCCAGAAAAGCCAAATGTTTAAGATGCACACAGTGTGTCAACATGTGCTATCTGCCATCACGGGAGATCAATGTATGTATTTTGGGGGTGCAACACCTTCCTCAATAATAAAGTAGCTGAGAGGAAGGGGTTGCACCCCCAAAACATGTCCCTTGATCCCCCGTGATGGCAGCTAGCACATGTTGACATTCGGCAATTTGTGTGCATCTTCAAAATTTGGCATCTACAGGGGTGACTTCACCCCATCTGAACGCAATATCAAGCACAGTTTATTAATACTCATGTCTGATATTGTTACATAGTTACATAGTTAGTCAGGTTGAAAAAAGACACAAGTCCATCCAGTTCAACCATAAAAAAAATATCGTACAATCCAATAGACCCAATTCTATACCCACAGTTGAATCAGAGGAAGGCAAAAAACCCCAGCAGAGCATGCTCCACTTTTCTACAGCAGGGGAAAAAAATTCCTTCCTGATCCCCCAAGAGGCAATCGGATTTTCCCTGGATCAACTTTACCTATAAATGCTAGTACCCAGTTATATTATGTACATTTAGGAAAGAATCCAGGCCTTTCCTAAAACAATCTACTGAGCTGGCCAGATCCACATCTGGCGGGAGTCTATTCCACATTTTCACAGCTCTTACTGTGAAGAAACCTTTCTCTATTTGGAGATGAAATCTCTTTTCCTCCAGTCATAAAGAGTGCCCCCTTGTCCTCTGTATTGACCGTAAAGTGAATAACTCAACACCAAGGTCACTATATGGACCCCTTATATATTTGAACATGTTGATCACATCCCCCCTTATTCTCCTCTTCTCAAGAGTGAATAAATTCAGTTCCTATAATCTTTCCTCATAGCTGAGCTCCTCCATGCCTCTTATCAATTTGGTTGCCCTTCTCTGCACTTTCTCCAGTTCCCCGAAATCCTTTTTGAGAACTGGTGCCCAAAACTGAACTGCATATTCCAGATGAGGTCTTACTAATGATTTGAACAGGGGCAAAATGATATCTCTCTCTCTAGAGTCCATACCTCTCTTAATACAAGAAAGGACTTTGCTCGCTTTAGAAACCGCAGCTTGGCATTGCATGCTATTATTGAGCATATGATCTACCAAAACCCCCAGATCCTTCTCCACTACAGATTCCCCCAGTTGTACTCCCCCTAGTATGTATGATGCATGCATATTCTTAGCCCCCAAGTGCATAACTTTACACTTCTCAACATTAAACCTCATCTGCCACATAGATGCCCAATCAGACAGTGCATTGAGGTCAGCTTGTAAATTGGAGACATCCTGTAAGGACGTTATTCCACTGCATAGCTTGGTGTCATCTGCAAAGACAGAAATGTTACTTTTGATCCCAGACCCAATATCATTTATAAAGATATTAAAGAGTAAGGGTCCCAGCACTGAACCTTGGGGTACACCACTTATAACCTTAGACCATTCAGAGTAAGAATCATTAACCACTACTCTCTGAATTCTGTCTTTTAGCCAGTTCCCTATCCATTTACAAACTGATATTTCCTAGCCTGTAGACTTTAACTTACACATGAGCCGTGTGTGCGGAACTGTATCGAACGCTTTTGCAAAATCCAAGTATACCACGTCCACAGCCACCCCTCTGTCCAAGGTTTTACTTACCTCTTCATAAAAAGAAATCAGGTTTGTCTGACAACTTTTGTCTTTCATGAATCCATGCTATCTGTTGCTTAAAATGTTTTTTTCCAGCAAGAACTCGTCTATGTGGTTTTTTATTAAATGCTCCAGTATCTTCCCGACTATAGAAGTTAAACTAACAGGTCTATAGTTACTTGGTAAAGACTTTGATCCCTTTTTAAATATAGGCACCACGTTCGCCCTGCGCCAATCCAGTGGTACTATTCCCGTCATTAATGAGTCCCTAAAAATTAGATACAATGGCTTTGAAATTACAGAGCTCAATTCTTTTAGGATCCGTGGGTGGATGCCATCAGGTCCAGGTGCTTTATCCACCTTTATTCTGTCTAAATATTTCTGGACCTTATCACTTTTGAGCCATTGTGGATCATTCGGGGCTGTGTCAATACCACCCCCATTATGGACATGAGCTCCCCTATGCTCTTTTGTATACACAGAGCTGAAGAAAGTATTTAATAAATTAGCCTTCTCCTTGTCCCCAGTCACCCACTCTAGATTATTTTGTAAAGGGCCTACATGCTCAGACCTGACCTTTTTACTATTAATATATTTGAAGAATTTTTGGGGGTTTGTCCTACTATTTTTTGCGATCTGTCGTTCATTTTGAATTTTTGCATCCTTGATTTCCTTTTTAAATATTCTGTTAAATTCTTTGTAACATTTAAATGGCACTAGTGTTCCTTCATTTTTATATTTTTTAAAAGCTCTTTTCTTATTGTTTATAGCTTTTCTAACTTTGACCGTGAGCCACATAGGTTTTATTTTTAGCCTTTTAAACTTATTGCCCATGGGAATATACTTTGCAGTGAGGTCCCAAACAGTCTTTTTGAAGAATTCCCATTTCTGTTCTGTGTTTATCGATGCCAATATTCCCTCCCAGTCTAAGTCCTGGAGAGCAGCCCTCATCCTTGGAAAATTTGCTCTCTTGAAGTTAAGTGTTTTTATCTTTCCCGTATGTATCTCTTGTTTACAGCTAACATCAAATGAAATCATGTTATGATCACTGCTACCCAGGTGTTCCTTTATCTGAACATTAGTAATAAGCTCTGCATGGTTTGAGATTACCAGGTCCAACAGAGCTTCATTCCTAGTTGGGGCCTCAATAAACTGGACCATAAAATTGTCCTGTACTAGGTTTATACATTTTTGCCCTTTAACTGTCCCAGCAGTGCCATTACTCCAGTCAATTTCTGGGTAGTTAAAATCCCCCATTATTATCACTGTCTCAGCCCTTGCAGCCCTTTCCATCTGTGCAAGGAGTTGAGTCTCCACCTCCTCGTTAACGTTGGGTGGTCTGTAACAAACTCCAATGATTAACTTTGAACTACACACATCCATATGCAGTTCCACCCATAATGCTTCAGACTCATCACACTCTCCATCAATCAGGTCCTCTTTCACACTTACTTTGAAATCACTTCTCACATAGAGACAGACCCCACCACCTTTCCTTTTTACCCTGTCTCTCCGAAAGAGTGCATAGCCAGGAATATTAATAGCCCAGTCATGTGAGGATTGAAACCAAGTTTCAGCAATACCGATTACAGCATAGTTCACCTCATGCACCAGAGCTTCCAACTCACCTATTTTGCTTGGTAGACTTCTGGCATTGGTGAACAAACACTTTAATTCATTATTACATTTTTCTCTGGTGTTTTTCATATAATTTTTATTAGTACAAATAGCACTACAGTTTCCAATGGCTGTTTGCCTTTAATTTATAACAAAGTTGAACTTTGTAAGTTCCAGATTTGTGTATTTCTTGTTGGTTTGAAACATGCCTGTTTTACCTTAAATGGACATTTCTACTTTTATTAATGTGACCCAAAAAATTGTTATACAACAAACATGTTGGTTTGTTTTAAAAACCTTTTATAAATGCACATGTGATTGTGCTGGTATTAAAAAGATTGATAATCAAGAATGTGTGGATTCTTCTTTCAATGCTCCAAAACTTTGGGTGTGGTAAAATTGCTGTTTTCTTTGACAATGGGGGTTATTTACTAAGGGCAAATCCACTTTGCACTACAGGTGCAGTTTCAAAATAAATGTAGCGCTAGTGAAAATGATGGTAAGCAAGTCAGTGGTATTAACCACAAGGACAAACACATAAATGTAACTCGTGTCACACACTGAACAAGTGAAATTCAATGGTGTCCATATGGATGAAAATGACAGTCCCAAAATAAACAGTTGGTGGAAAAAGTCCAGCATACATGGAAAATCTTCACGTATGCGTATCATAGGTTATACAATCTTGTACAGGAAACAATTTATTTTAGGGACTATTTAAAGACAAAGGTATAAGGTCCACCTATCAGATCCCCCCCCCATGGGCCATTTGTAAAAATGTATGGGGGGGGTGTTTTGGACAGGTAACCCTCTCCACTTCATCTCTCAATGAAGTGGAGAGGGTTACCCTCTCCACTTCATCTCTCAAAAAATTACATAAAAATCCAGCATGCATGAGGACAAAGGGGACATTCTCAGCATATTACAATCATGGTAATTAGGGAATGAGGAAAGAAATACAATATATTATCAAACATTATATACAATAAAATGTGATGTTAAAGGATACAAATCTTACCTTAATATACTCCTTCTGCAGGACCTGGATGACGACAGAACAGGTCTCTGGGATAATGATCCCCAGAGCCTGGGGGGAGATGCCTGTCAAGAACTTGAGGTCCTGCAGGCTTCTCCTCATCGCCAAGTACCGCAGGGTGGCAATGAGCCTCTGCTCCGGAGTGATGGCTTGCCTCATGCAGGTATCCTGCCTGCTGATATAGGGGATCAGCAAAGCCAACAAACGGTGAAATACGGAGTCCGTCATCCGGAGAAAGTTCCTGAAATCATCAGGATTATTCTCACGGAACTCACGAAGCAAAGGCATGTGACAGAACCGGTCACGCTGGAGCAACCAATTCTTGGTCCATGAACTCCTCCCCACCCTGTTCATGGACTGGGCTTGTGTCAAGGTAAGGACCCCAACACCAAGCCCCCACACAGCAAGAACTCTACGAGGAGTACGTATACGCAACATGGCTAGAAAACAGTCGGCTGGTCAGAACGAAGTAACAGAACGCACTGAAGAACAGCAAGGCCTGTGAAGAGCGACCTGAAAATCAGTAACGAATGAACAAGAACACAATGACAAGTCAAGGGTAACTTGCTGCATGCACTGAAGATCAGATACAAACCCACAAGCACAAACTGAACAACAGAAATACGATCTGAAAACCACGAGTCTGAAAAAGCATGAATCATCCCCAAACTTTTACTAACACGAGATTAGCAAAAGGAGCCCAAAGGGTGCAGCGCTTGGTTCTGAACTGCCCTTTTATAGTCTCGTCGAACGTGGTAACCACGTTCTTGGCCATTCGGAAATTCCGACAACTTTGTGCGACCTTGTGTAGACAAAACAAGTTTGAGCCAACATTCGTCGGAAAAAATCCATGGATTTTGTTGTCGGAATGTCCAATCAATATCCGATCGTGTGTACGGGGCATAACTGTGAGGGCTTACATTTTTCTGGTACCACCAACATCTAAGGCTCAATTTTCTGCAGTGTATATAGGGCAGGCGGTATAGTATACTGTATATACTGCTGTTTAGAGTATGTAGTGCCTGGGGGCCTTGGGGACCCCATGCCATTTTAAAAAAAAAATTTGGGTGCGGGAAATTCCCCTTGATATCCATACCAGACCCAAAGGGCTTGGTAATGGATTGGGGGGGGGGGAACGGACCCGAGCCATTTTTCTCAGTGATTTTCATCTATATTGTGGGGACCCGACAATACATTTGCAGTTTTAAGCATTTTTAAATTACTTTTTATCCTTTAGAAATGTCATTTTGCTTAGGTATTGTTCTAAACACTGGAAAACTGCGCCACTTTACAGACATACTATACACACCCCCAGGCACTATATTTAAAGGAATATTTCATTTTTATTGTTTCACTTTAAGCATTATTAAAATCACTGCTCCCAAAAAAACATCCGTTTTTAAAAATTTTTTCATTGATACATGTCCCCTGGGGCAGGACCCGGGTTCCCAAACACTTTTTATGGCCATAACTTGCATATAACCCTCTAAAATTAGCAAATTAGCACTTTTGATTTTTCACGTTCATGTCCCATAGACTTTAACAGTGCTTGTGTGTTCGAACAAACTGTTCGCATATTCTGCTGCGGACCAAACGGGGGGGGGGGTGTTCTGCTCATCCCTAATGGCTGAGCAGGTCTCTGGAATAATGAGTCCCAGAGCCTGGGGGGAGATCCCAGTGGTAAACTTGAGGTCCTGGAGACTTCTCCAAGTCGCCATGTAGCGCAAGGTGGCTATGAGCCTTTGCTCTGGAGTGATGGCAAGCCTCATGCATGTGTCCTGCTTCTTAATATAAGGGGTCACCAATGCCAAGAGTTGGTGAAAGCAAGGGTCCGTCATCCGGATATAATTTCGAAAATCATCGGGATTATTCTCCTGGAGCTCCCACAACAATGGCATATGACATAATTGGTCACGATTAAGCAACCAATTTTTGGTCCAAGAACTCCTCCTCCTCCTGTTCCTGGACTGGACTTGGGTCAAAGCAATAACTCCAAGCCCAATAATAGTTCTCTCCTCTGATTCCGCAACATGGCTAGTTGACGAATGGCCGTTCAGAAATGAACTGACAAGCACGAACTAAAAAGTGCAGATCAACACTCACCAAACTTCTACTAACACAAAATTAGCAGAAGGAGCCCAAAAGGTGGCGCTTGAGAAATAACTTCCTCTTTGTAGTCTTGTAGTACGTCTAGTACATCACTACGTTCGTGTTTGTTGGCCGACAATTGTGTACCGTTAGTATGCAAGACAAGTTCCAGGCACACGCCCTTTGGACAAAAATCAGACGCTCTGTTAGCCAACAATCGGATCGCGTGTACGAGGCTTAAGCCTGTAAAACTAAATTATAGGATAAAAGAAGTTAAGGCTGTCCATGGCCAAAAGCTTGTATCTGCAGGTATCCACACATCCAACTGTTGGCTACCTGCAGTTAAAGATTTGAATGATGGGCCAGATAGATTATGCCCAGTGATGGACATCTGTCCCTAACCACAGGTAACCACTGTATATGCAGATATCTATGGGATAATTTTCCCCCGTGAATGAGACCTTATACTTAACCTACTTCCTACAGGGCGGCCCTTATCATTTAGGCCTAGCTCACACTGATGCAATTTTAGATGCGACTTCGGTCACACTAAATTGCATGACAATGGAAAAGACATTGTTTCCAGCGGTGGCTGTTCACATCAGTGCAGCGCAGCTGCGATGTGACTTTGGGGAAGGGTACTCTGCTACTTTAGTACAAAGCAATGTGATTTTGTGGTAGACCCCAATAAAAAGACATTAAAATCACATTTACATTACTTTTTTGATGAGATTTTGTGTGCGATTTGTGCTGTTTTTTAGGAGCCAGCACCTGCCAGCATCCTAACAACAATGAGTCATCCATGCTGTCAGCAGGGGATTCCCCGCTGACAGATTGTAAACCAAAGAGCAGTGTTGGTTCTGGTATGGATTTTAAAAGGAACCCCAAGCCAAAATAACCCTCCCAAAAAAAGTAACAAGGTGGCATCCCCTATAATGACATACTGGTCCATGGAAACTCCGCCCCTATGATGTCACATGTTGTACCTCTGTGACCCCACCCCTTTGTTTACTTAGCAGTGCAGGGAAGCAGATTGGTCATTCAGCGATTGTCAACCTGAATGTGCAGGTCAGCACCCAGTGTTCACAGCCTTGTCAAAAACTGTCTTATGTTTTTATTTACTTTTGACTTTTTTTTTGGAGTCAGTAGGGTTACTGTGTACCCTATACTCATTAACATGGGAGGCTAGGATCTGAGGGCCTCCTTTATTGAAGGGGGCTTTCAGATTCCAAGAAACTACCCACCGCACCCTCACAACAAGAGGGCCAGCATTGTGGGCAAGAGGCCTTTGTCCTCATCAACATGGGGGCAAGGTGCTTGGCCAGGCTAGGGGGGTCCCTAGCCTGGCTATGGTTTGGGAGGGGCTTGTTTCCTTGCCTACCAGGCTTCATGCTCAGATAAGGGTCTGGTATGGATTTTTGCGGGTGACCCCAACCAATGATTCATCCCTGTTGGCATTTTTTAGCAAAAGGCAAAAGGCAGGGGTCAGACGCAGTTGAGGAGTCACAATACAGTCAATAACGCAGCAACTCACCCCCCATGCCTAGGGAGTATAATTTGCCTAACAGCTCTAAGGAGCCAAACCTGATGAGGCAGTTGGGCAATTGATCTTCAGCCAGATGACAGGCTCTCCACTTTCAGAACCAGCGTGTGGGCAGCCAGGCAGTAGCCTGATAGCTCACAGCTTCTCCGGAAGAGCCAACCACTGTGGGTTGCACCTCCCCAATTGCTGTCAGAGTACTGCAGTTCCAGTGGGGTGACCCTTTCCCTCCAGCTGTTCACCAGTGTTATTAGAGTTACCCTGGACTTCACTGAGAGGAGTCTATAACCATAGTTTCACATAGCTGTGTTCTGTACTGTTTTACTGAAGGTTGAAAGCTTTATGCCCTGTACACACGGTCGGATTTTCCGTCGAAAAAAATGTGATAGGGCCTTGTTGTCGGAAATTTCGACCATGTGTGGGCTCTATCACACATTTTCCATCGGAATTTCCAACACACAAAGTTTGAGAGCTTGCTATAAAATTTTCCTACAACAAAATCCGTTGTGGGAAATTCTGATCGTGTGCATACAAATCCGACGCACAAAGTACCACGCATGCTCAGAATAAATTAAGAGACAAAAGCTACTGGCTACTGCCCCATTTATAGTCCCGACGTACGTGTTTTATGTCACCGCGTTCAGAACAATCGGATTTTCCAACAACTTTGTGTGACCGTGTGTATGCAAGACAAGTTTGAGCCAACATCCGTCTGAAAAAATCCATGGATTTTGTTGTCGGAATGTCCAATCAATGTCCGACCGTGTGTACAGGGCATTACGCTGTGTTTTTTAGAGTCCTAAAAAGACTATACTATGCACATGACCCTAATCGAGCCACAGAGACATTACTGTACAGACTTCATGAACAATGTGCCGCTGCTCCAGGCAAGCCCATTGTAATCCTCCACACCTCTCTTAAAACACAGGTGTAAGACCCGTTTGTGCAACTGTACTAAAGAATAACTGAAGGATCAGGACAGTTGCACTCTGCAAAAAACACCCACCTTTATTGGCATGTAGGGATGAGCTTCGAGTTCGAGTCGAACTCATGTTCGACTCGAACATTGGCTGTTCGCAAGTTCGCCGAACAGCGAACAATTTGGGGTGTTCGCGGCAAATTCGAATGCTGCGGAACACCCTTTAAAAGTCTATGGGAGAAATCAAAAGTGCTAATTTTAAAGGCTAATATGCAAGTTATTGTCATAAAAAGTGTTTGGGGACCCAGGTCCTGCCCCAGGGGACATGGATCAATGCAAAAAAAAGTTTTAAAAACGGACGTTTTTTCAGGAGCAGTGATTTTAATAATGCTTAAAGTCAAACAATAAAAGTGTAATATCCCTTTAAATTTCGTACCTGGGGGGTGTCTATAGTATGCCTGTAAAGGGGCGCATGTTTCCTGTGTTTAGAACAGTCTGAAAGCAAAATGACATTTTGAAGGAAAAAACTCATTTAAAACTACCCCCGGCTATTGCATTGCCGACAATACACATAGAAGTTCATTGATAAAAACGGCATGGGAATTCCCCAAAGGGGAACCCCGAACCAAAATAAAAAAAAAAAAATGATGTGGGAGTCCCCCTAAATTCCATACCAGGCCCTTCAGGTCTGATATGGATATTAAGGGGAACCCCGGCCAAAATGTAAAAAAAAAATGACGTGGGGTTCCCCCTAAATTCCATACCAGACCCTTATCCGAGCACGCAACCTGGCAGGCCGCAGGAAAAGAGGGGGGATGAGAGTGCGGCCACCCCCCTCCTGAACCGTACCAGGCCACATGCCCTCAACATTGGGAGGGTGCTTTGGGGTAGCCCCCCAAAACACCTTGTCCCCATGTTGATGAGGACAAGGGCCTCATCCCCACAACCCTGGCCGGTGGTTGTGGGGGTCTGCAGGCGGGGGACTTATCGGAATCTGGAAGCCCCCTTTAACAAGGGGACCCCCAGATCCCGGCCCCCCCTGTGTGAAATGGTAAGGGGGTACAAAAGTACCCCTACCATTTCGCTAAAAAACTGTCAAAAATGTTAAAAATGACAAGAGACAGTTTTTGACAATTCCTTTATTTAAATACTTCTTCTTTCTTCTATCTTCCTTCATCTTCTGGTTCTTCTGGCTCTTCTGGTTCTTCCTCCGGCGTTCTCGTCCAGCATCTCCTCCGCGGCGTCTTCTATCTTCTTCTCCTCGGGCCGCTCCGCACCCATGGCATGGGGGGAGGCTCCCGCTCTTCTCTTCTTCTTCATCTTCTTCTCTTCTTCTCTTCTTCTTTTCTTCTCTTCTTCATTTTCTTCTCCGGGCCGCTCCGGACCCATGCTGGCATGGAGGGAGGCTCCCGCTGTGTGACGGCGCTCCTCGTCTGACAGTTCTTAAATAATGGGGGGCGGGGCCACCTGGTGACCCCGCCCCCCTCTGACGCACGGTGACTTGACGGGACTTCCCTGTGACGTCACGGGGAATGCCACAGGGAAGTCCCGTCATGTCCCGTGCGTCAGAGGGGGGCGGGGTCACTGGGTGGCCCCGCCCCCCGTTATTTAAGAACTGTCAGACGAGGAGCGCCGTCACACAGCGGGAGCCTCCCTCCATGCCAGCATGGGTGCGGAGCGGCCTGGAGAAGAAAATGAAGAAGAAAAGAAGAGAAGAAGAGAAGAAAAGAAGAAGAGAAGAAGATGAAGAAGATGAAGAGAAGAGCGGGAGCCTCCCCCCCATGCCATGGGTGCAGAGCGGCCCGAGGAGAAGAAGATAGAAGACGCCGCGGAGGAGATGCTGGACGAGAACGCCGGAGGAAGAACCAGAAGAGCCAGAAGAACCAGAAGAACCAGAAGATGAAGGAAGATAGAAGAAAGAAGAAGTATTTAAATAAAGGCATTGTCAAAAACTGTCTCTTGTCATTTTTAACATATTTGACAGTTTTTTAGTGAAATGGTAGGGGTACTTTTGTACCCCCTTACCATTTCACACAGGGGGGGGCCGGGATCTGGGGGTCCCCTTGTTAAAGGGGGCTTCCAGATTCCGATAAGCCCCCCGCCCGCAGACCCCCACAACCACCGGCCAGGGTTGTGGGGATGAGGCCCTTGTCCTCATCAACATGGGGACAAGGTGTTTTGGGGGGCTACACCAAAGCACCCTCCCAATGTTGAGGGCATGTGGCCTGGTACGGTTCAGGAGGGGGGGGCCGCACTCTCGTCCCCCCTCTTTTCCTGCGGCCTGCCAGGTTGTGTGCTCGGATAAGGGTCTGGTATGGATTTTTGGGGGGACCCCACGCCGTTTTTTTTTTTTTTGGCGCGGGGTTCCCCTTAAAATCCATACCAGGTCTGGTATGGAATTTAGGGGGAACCCCACGTCATTTTTTTTTTTTAATTTTGGCCGGGGTTCCCCTTAATATCCATATCAGACCTGAAGGGCCTGGTATGGAATTTAGGGGGACTCCCACGTCATTTTTTTTTTAAATTTTGGTTCGGGGTTCCCCTTTGGGGAATTCCCATGCTGTTTTTATCAATGAACTTCTATGTGTATTGTCGGCAATGCAATAGCCGCGGGTAGTTTTAAATGAGTTTTTTCCTTCAAAATGTCATTTTGCTGTCAGACTGTTCTAAACACAGGAAACATGCGCCCCTTTACAGGCATACTATAGACACCCCCCAGGTACGAAATTTAAAGGGATATTACACTTTTATTGTTTGACTTTAAGCATTATTAAAATCACTGCTCCTGAAAAAATGGCCGTTTTTAAAACTTTTTTTTGCATTGATCCATGTCCCCTGGGGTAGGACCCAGGTCCCCAAACACTATTTATGACAATAACTTGCATATTAGCCTTTAAAATTAGCACTTTTGATTATTCATGTTCGTGTCCCATAGACTTTAACGGTGTTCGCGTGTTCGAACGAACTTTTTTCCTGTTCGCATGTTCTGGTGCGAACCGAACAGGGGGGTGTTCGGCTCATCCCTATTGGCATGATAAAAACACTCAAATATAGTACATCACCTTGATACTGTGGAAAAAGTCAACACGTCTGTACCCACTGTCAAGCCACTGTACCAAGGTGCTGTATTTCAGTGTTTTTATCGAGCCAGTAAAGATGGATGCTTTTTGCAGTGCAGGTGTCTAGATCCTTTAAGCTGGCCATACATTATTAAATTATCTTATTCAATTTCCTTTAGAATTACCTTCAACTATGTAGTGCAAGGGCCTGCATGATTGCCTAAAAATGAAAAGTGTTTAGGTTTGACCTCATATTATATGGTTTTGGTAAATCCAAAGAAAAATTGTACAAGAAAATTGAATAATGTATGGCCAGCTTTAGTTGTTCATGTAAAAAGTTAATTTTTGTGTAGCTTTTATAGTCAGAGTCTGGAGTGCATGTGGTGTTTTTGCCATCATCATGCAGTTTTTCAGTACTGCAGTTTATGCATGTTTGTGCCATCCTGAACCTGTTTTGCATTATTTCACCTAACTTTGCTCCTATTTAGTAAACTGCATGGTACAGTCCTGTTACAGTTAGTGTCTATGTCATCAACCAGCCCATTACTTATTCTGTTAAACTATTTAAACAACATACTAATATGTGTCTACTTTAATAGATTCTGGTGCCTTTTATGAAGATATCAGCAGGATTTTGAACACTGATTCTCTAAGGACAGAGTTTTGGTTTGGAAATTAATATAATTCTTCTGAAGAACCCCCTGAGTAATAGGAATGAGTGTGATTTTGTGAACAGGTTCCTATTAAAAACTGAAGTGACATCTAGTATGGATACTGCTGTGTTATGGCAGCTAGATGAGGTACAGTATATACATGATGGCATATACAAATATCTGTTGGACTTGGACACTGCAAAATCAGTGGTGGTGCTACTTTGCTGACCATGATCTGGGAAATTCTAAATTCTTAACACCATGATGTGTGCTGGACCTATGTGACTAGGTTAAAATGCATGAGTAATATTAAAGCAATTTTTGAGTGTTGATGGCTGCCTACACAAGAACAAGAGCACATGTGGGGCCTATTTAAATGAAGAATAACTCAATATATGTTTTTTCATTGGAAATATCAGTTTTGAAAGGTTAGCTTATCAATCACTCTGCTTTAGACATTTGTTCCAGTCATTTTTACCATATTTTATCAAAGGTAGGAATAGTCCAGCAAAATCTATTCTCTATGCAGAGTATGTATATATATATATATATATATATATATATATATATATATATATATATATATATATATATATATATATATAATTTCTTTATCGTACATCACGGGACACAGAGCACCATAATAATGACTATCTGGGTTATATGCTACCTTTAGGTGATTGGACACTGGCAACCAATAGTAAGAAGGTTCCTCCTATATAACCCCTCCCATACGGGAAGTGCCTTTAGTTTTTTGCCAGTGTCTTGAAGGTGATGGTCATGGCTGTTGAAGCTCTTCAAATTCTTCAATGATGTCCCAGTGATGATGTTATAATCGGATCCATTCTGATGGCATGAAAAGCTAATGTGGATGGTACCCGAGCCTCGGTTCAAGAATGAGGTTTTGCCTGTAATGTGTCCTTTATGGTGCTGAACCCTTGTTATATGGTATTCCTGGTCTATTACTTGCCCAAGGGAACCAGAAGGGTGCCTTACAGGTCCAAGGGTGTGGACCCTGAACAGAGGGGGGACCCGGTCCTTGAAAGTCTTCAGTGGCGCTACCCACCGTGATGGGAGAAGATTGGACCTGTATCAGGCCCTGCAGCAGGGACCGGTGAGTGCTCCCTCTGGGAGGCCTAAAAATACTACTGTTGTTGCCTATCACATGACATGTTTTAGATCCAAAATTTGCATGCCTTGTGCCCCACTGTATCTGAGGTTACAGAGGACGGCCGGTGGGTGCACTTATGCAGGTGTCTCCTGCACGTGGGCCGCATGCACCAGGCGTGCGTGTGCGCAGGGAGCGTGCGCATGCGTCAGGGGCGTGCACCGCATGCCTGTGCGTGTGTACTCATCCACATGTGCCACAGCTTGCACGAGTGACGGTCGCCACGTGCATCGCGGCATACCTGTCTGTGCACCGAGCGTTCTTCAGGCGTGCCCGCGCATCCGCTGTGAGGATTCCCGGGCGTGCGTGTGTTAGTCATGTGGCGGCGTGCACATATAGATGGAGGTCATGCGCCCGCATGTGCCCATGCTGCTTGTCAGTTTAAGCTCATAAGAGCCAGGATCCTAGTGTGCGGTGGGACAGAGGTCTGGGCACGTGAGTTGGGCAGTTGCAACAGGTTGAAGGCTGGTCAAGGCTGTGGAAGCTGCTATATGCTGGATTCAGCCATATAGCTCAGAGGGAGTACTTTTATTCCTCAACTCTTGTAAGCAATGTCTTCCAGAAAACGAGGTACAGGGAGCAGGGCCAGTCCAGGGGTTAAAGTGCCTCCTTCAAAAACAGGATATCAACCTCAGTTTACTGCAGAATCAGTCTCACCTGAAAGACCTGGGACATTTGGCCTGGCTGAGCCTTTGCATTTGTCAGTCTGTATACAGACTGGGAAGAAGTGGTATATGACGGAAGCACTCAAGCGGAGTGTGGGACGTTCCGTGACAATATCCTATGGAGGAAAAATTCAGATAGAAGTGGGATACACCTTTGGTTAATGCTGCCATTTCTTCAGTGAATAAAAGCCAAACCTGTCCAGTGGATAATGCCCAAGGGTTTAAGGATCCTTCAGGTAAAAAACTGGAATCCTTACTAAAAGCTTCCTTTGCGGTGGCTGGGTCAGCAGTACAACCGGCAGTTGCGGCTATCAGTATTTGCCAGTCCTTGAGGTTGGTCGGGAACCTGCCTGTTCAGGAGGAATTTTGTGAAGAATTGTCGGAACTTCCTCGCGCTTTATGTTTTACGGTAGACGCGTTAAAGGACTCGATCCAGCAGATGTGTTGTTTTGCGCTACTCCCAATTCATACGCGCAGGGTCTTGTGGTTGAAGAACTGGTCAGCTGAGACGCCATGCAAAAAGCTACTCGCGGCTTTTCCTTTTCATGGTGAGCGTCTATTTGGCGAGGATCTGGATAAATATATCCAAAAGATCTCAGGAGGAAAGAGCTCCTTGCTTCCGGTTAAAAGAAGGAATAAGCAGCCTTCCTTTAAGATTCCCAATGCTCCAGGGCCAAGTGCTTCTTCTTCCAAGAGGTATCGACGGCCTCAGCCGCCTACTTTTAAGAAACCTCAGGGTCAGAAAAGACCCTGGACCCAGAAGCCGACCAAGACCAATTCCAAGTCCTCCTTGTAAAGGGGCGCCCCCACTCTTATGGGTGGGGGGCAGACTGCGGCGGTTCGCAGATGCTTGGGGGAAATTGGTTCAGGACAGGTGGGTCATTTCCACTATAACACAAGGTTACAAAATAGAGTTCCGGGATTTTCCCCAACTCGGATTCTGGTATCCAGAGTCCCATCAAATCTAGGGAAAAAGAAGGGCCTGTTCCTGGCTTTAGAACAGCTGGAAAGGCAGGAGATAATTATCGAGGTTCCGCACAAGGAAAGATTCAAGGGGTTCTACTCAAACCTTTTTATAGTGCCGAAGCCGAACGGGAAGGTAAGGCCCATTCTGGACCTCAAGTCCCTCAATTCCTTTCTAAACATCCGATCCCTCCGTATGGAGTCGGTCCGTTCAGTAATCGCATCCTTGAGAAAAGGAGATTTTTTAGCATCCATAGACATCAAGGACGCATACCTGCATGTACCAATTTTCGGTCCACATCAAAGATTTCTGTGCTTCGCAGTAGAGGGGTGTCATTTCCAATTTGTGGCACTTCCATTCGGTCTAGCCATGGCCCCTCGGGTCTTCACAAAGGTTGGACAAATCGGCCCTTCGTCCAGCTCAGGTCTTGACTTATCTGGGCCTGATCCTGGACACAACCCAAGAAAGGGTAATTTTACCTCCCTTAAAGGTCAACTCCATAGTGGAGCTGGTTCAAGAGGTCAAAGGGGTAGAAAGGCCTTCGATTCGACTGTGCATGAGGCTGCTGGGCAAGATGGTGTCATCTTTTAGCGCAGTTCCCTATGCGCAGTTTCACTCCAGGTTGTTCCAGAAAACTATCCTGGAGGCTTGGGACAAGTCTGTTCAAACCTTGGATCATCCCTTGTCTCTATCCCTACAGGTAAAACGGGACCTCTCTTGGTGGTCAAAAGACCAGCAACTTGAGGGGCGGAAAATCCTTTCCACCTGTAACCTGGAAGGTGGTAACTACAGACGCCAGTCGTCTCAGCTGGGGAGCAGTCCTGGAAGAGGCTTCCATCCAGGAAATATGGTCCCAAGTAGAGAAGACCTTGCCCATCAATCTGCTAGAGATTCGGGCAGCTCCCTTGGCTCTCCTATTCTGGACGTCCAGATTGCGGGGTTTTCCTGTCCGAGCCCAGTCCGACAACTCCACAGTGGTGGCATACATCAACCACCAATGGGACACCCAGAGTCGGGCGTCCCAAAAGGAAGTAAATCACATATTAACTTGGGCAGAGAGATAGGTGGCATTTCTGTCAGCAGTCTTTATTACAGGTGTGGACAATTGGCGGCAGACTACCTAAGTCATCAGCAATTGTTACCGGGGGAGTGGTCCCTTCATCCCGAAGTTTTCCTTCAAATCTGCCAGCACTGGGGGATGCCAGATGTGGATCTTCTGGCATCCAGATTCAATGCCAAGGTGGCAGGTTTGTATCCAGGACCAGGGATCCGCTTGCCGTCAGGACGGATGCATTGTTGATTCCCTGGGATCGGTATTCCCTAATTTATGCTTTTCTTCTGATCCAGATGCTGCAGCACCTGTTATGCAGGATACAAGAAGAACAGAAACCAGTGATTCTGGTGGCCCCGGGGTGGCCCAGGAGGTCCTGGTACTCAGAGATTGTGAGGATGGCGGTTGGGGATCCATTGTGCCTCCCATACCATCCAGACCTGTTGTCCCAAGGTCCCATATACCATCCTTGATTTTGATGGCATAGCTATTGAGACCAGGGTACTGAAAGACAGTGGTATTAGAGATTCAGTCTTGTCTACTCTGATAAATGCTAGAAAGCCAGTTTCTAGAAGTATTTACCATGGGGTCTGGAAATCGTACATTTCCTGGTACGAGAGGAGAAGTTGGCACCCTTGCAAGTATACGATTGGGAGGGTCCTTGCCTTTCTTCAAACAGGAATTGATTTAAACCTATCTTTAGGGACCATTAAAGGACAAATTTCGGCCTTATCAGTTTTTTTCCAGAGGCAAATTGCATCTCATTCTTTAGTACGAACCTTCGTCAAGGGGGTACTGCACTTAAGGCTGCCGGTTAAGCCACCCTTATGCCCCTGGGACTTGAACTTGGTGCTATCAGCTCTACAGGGTCAACCCTTTGAACCTATTAGGCATGTTCCTTTAATTCTATTGACCAGGAAATTGGTCTTTTTGGTGGCCATAACCTCGGCTAGAAGGGTGTCAGAATTGGCCGTCCTTTCTTGTGAAAAACCTTTTCTATTTTTACATCAGAACAAGATGGTGATGCACCCCCTTCCGGATTTTTTACCTAAGGTGGTTTCCAATTTTCATTTGAAAAAGGATATCATTTTACCTTCCTTTTTTCCCAACCTTAAGTCTAAGGAGGAAAGGTCGTTTCACTCACTGGATGTGATGAGAGCAGTCAAGGTTTATTTAAACATGTCAGGTCCTTTTCGGAAAACTGACTCCTTTTTGTCCTGCCAGAGGGTCCTAAGAAGGGACAGGCAGCAACTAGTTCAACTATCTCTAGGTGAATTCGCCAGGTCATTATCCAGGCTTATGAGTTGAATGGCAAGGTTCCACCTCGGTATCTCAAAGCTCACTCCACTAGAGGAGTTAGTGCATCATGGGCAGTGCGCCAACAGGTGTCTATGGCTCAGGTTTGCAAAGCGCCCGCTTGGTCTTCGGTTCATACGTTCACCAGGTTTTACTAGCTGGATGTTAGATCTCAAAGGGAGACTGTTTTTGGCCACAGCATGCTGCAAGCAGCTTTATAAGTCCTGGGCCTGAATGGGGTCTAGGAAAACTATGTTCCCTCCCCTCAAATGCATTGCTTTAGGACATCCCAGATAGTCATTATTATGGTGGTCTGTGTCCTGTGATGTACGATAAAAAAAAAAATGGATTTTTAAAACAGCTTACCTGTAAAATCCTTTTCTTGGAGTACATCACGGGACACAGAGGTCCCTCCATTCTTTTCTTGGATCTTCATTGCTTGCTACAAAACTAAAGGTACTTCCCATATGGGAGGGGTTATATGGGAGGAACCTTCTTACTATTGATTGCCAGTGCCCAATTACCTAAAGGTAGCATATAAGCCAGATAGTCATTATTATGGTGCTCTGTGTCCCGTGATGTACTCCAAGAAAAGGATTTTACAGGTAAGCTGTTTTAAAAATCCATTTATATACACAGTGGGGAAGGTATTCAGACACCCTTTAATTTTTCACTCTTTGTTATATTGCAGCCATTTGCGAAAATCATTTATGTTCATTTTTTTTCCTCATTAATGTACACACAGCACCCGATATTGACAGAAAAACACAGAATTGTTGACATTTTTGCAGATTTATTAAAAAAGAAAAACTGAAATATCACATGGTCCTAAGTATTCAGACCCTTTGCTCAGTATTCAGTAGAAGCACCCCTTTGATCTAATACAGCCATGAGTCTTTTTGGGAAAGATGCAACAAGTTTTTCACACCTGGATTTGGGGATCCTTTGCCATTCCTCCTTGCAGATCCTCTCCAGTTCTGTCAGGTTGGATGGTAAACGTTGGTGGACAGCCATTTTTAGGTCTTTCCAGAGATGCTCAATTGGGTTTAAGTCAGGGACAATCACGAAGTTGTTGTGAAGCCACTCCTTTGTAATTTTAGCTGTGTGCTTAGTGTCATTGCCTTGTTGGAAGGTAAACCTTCGTCCCAGTCTGAGGTCCTGAGCACTCTGGAGAAGGTTTTCGGTCAGGATATCCCTGTACTTGGCCGCATTCATCTTTCCCTCAATTGCAACCAGTCGTCCTGTCCCTGCAGCTGAAAAACACCCCCACAGCATAATGCTGCCACCGCCATGCTTCACTGTTGGGACTGTATTGGACAGGTGATGAGCAGTGCCTGGTTTTCTCCACACATACCGCTTAGAATTAAGGCCAAAAATTTCTATCTTGGTCTCATCAGACCAAAGAATCTTATTTCTCACCATCTTGGAGTCCTTCAGGTGTTTTTTAGCAAACTCAACGCAGGCTTTCATGTGTCTTGCACTGAGGAGAGGCTTCCATCGGGCCATTCTGCCATAAAGCCCCGACTGGTGGAGGGCTGCAGTGATGGTTGACTTTCTACAACTTTCTCCCATCTCCCGACTGCATCTCTGGAGCTCAGCCACAGTGATCTTTGGGTTCTCCTTTACCTCTCTCACCAAAGCTCTTCTCCCCTGATAGCTCAGTTTGGCCAGACGGCCAGCTCTAGGAAGGGTTCTGGTCATCCCAAACGTTTTCCATTTAAGGATTATGGAGGCCACTGTGCTCTTAGCAACCTTAAGTGCAGCAGAATTTTTTTGTAACCTTGGCCAGATCTGTGCCTTGCCACAATTCTGTCTCTGAGCTCTTCAGGCAGTTCCTTTGACCTCATGATTCTCATTTGCTCTGACATGCACTGTGAGCTGTAAGGTTTTATATAGACAGGTGTGTGGCTTTCCTAATCAAGTCCAATCAGTATAATCAAACACACCTGAACTCAAATGAAGGTGTAGAACCATCTCAAGGATGATCAGAAGAAATGGACAGCACCTGAGTTAAATATGAGTGTCACAGCAAAGGGTCTGAATACTTAGGACCGTGTGATATTTCAGTTTTTCTTTTTTAATAAATCTGCAAAAATGTCAACAATTCTGTGTTTTTCTGTCAATATGGGGTGCTGTGTGTACATTAATGAGGAAAAAATGAACTTAAATGATTTTAGCAAATGGCTGCAATATAACAAAGAGTGAAAAATTTAAGGGGGTCTGAATACTTTCCGTCCCCACTGTATATATGTAGCGTTATGTTCACCAATTGGTTACTTAGCAATCCGCCAATCACCCTGCTGCCAGACCCCCATCTATCAGTTAAGACAATGAACAATCATTTGTGCAGTTTTGTTACGTTTATTGCGGGATACAACTTGGGTGGAACAAGGGATGACATGAGATTCCCATAGCATTTAGCACATTGTAAGACATTATTCAGTGGCCTTGGCCTTGCAAGCTGATGAGCACCCTGCACCTCTAGTTTCCTTCCTCTGCATAACTTCTCTGCAGACTGTAGCTCCTTCCTTCTGGTGCTACTCCTTTACTTTCATTGGGACAAGAAATAATCACTCTGAATAATTCCATCTTGCAGACCAGAATGGTTTTGCCTCAGCAAATCAAAGAGTCAAAGACCTACACAGCCTCTCCCCGGGGACTCAATAAATCAGACAGCCACCCCGGTCTTTGGAAGGTATTATTATGTGCTAACCAGGCCAGAGATACATGGTACCCCCCCGATGGCCTGACACATGGTAATAGGTGGTCTACTGTTCCCAGCCAGTCCTTTACTGTCAATGCTGTGTTCCCCGGTCACAGCTTTCTGCACTACTCTTGATATCTTCTTCTTCTGTTTCTCTCACAGAACACTGATCTACTCTCCTCCGCTTGACTGCTACTTGCTCCGTACGGATCTTCTCCAGCATGCAAGTCCTGTGTTCCTCAGTCATAGAAGCTTGATACCTCTTAGAGATGAAGATCTTTATCTAGGGCTCCCTCCTAGCGGTTCCTCCATCCCTCCTCTGTGCTCAGCGCATCCCCACGTGGGGACGCCCGGAACAGCAACTCAATACTCCATTCTGTCTTTTCCTGCTCTCAGAACTCTTCCCTGGTAGCATGTGACCCCAGCTTGTATGAAAGGCCTGCCCCCTGCCAATACCAAAAGATAATTGGTCAGGGCTCCTCACATGAGCTGCCTGCCACTCAGACTTCAGGTCCAACCTCTGTTCCAGAACCATCTTTCTGGAAGCAGGGGAGGCACCTCTGAATCAGAGCACAAGTGACCACACCCACCACTACACTGAACACTCCCAGTCCCAAAATCAAAACAGACAGGCCCAGCGCGCAGCATAAGCCTGCCCAAATTTACCTGTACATACCCTGAGTTTAGAAAAATACTTTTCTAGCACTTACCTTTAGGTAGAGGGTGATATATATATATATATATATATCTAACTCATGAACATCTTTTATCTATATTTTTCTCCAGACATGTAATAAAGTAAAACTAGAAAAAAAAAACTCTTCTGTTATTCTGCACATCATACAAAATATAGACATAGGATCCATATTTTGTCTGGGCCTACCTTTGATTATAACTTAATGCAAAACTTTTTTTTGTTTTAAACAGAATGGAGGGGCATTAGATCACCTGTTTATTGCCCTCAGAGATGTGCCCTCTGAATTTTTTTTATTTTTACCATTCTCTGAAAGTGAAAGCAAATCCCACATTTTGGGTTGTTACTAGAACAGGAATGGAGGGGAAATCTTCCAATAGGGACACTAATTCAGGAGGGATTTGCTCTCATTTGTTTCTTTGACAGAGAGTGAAGGGACACAAATGGCAAAAATAAAACTGAGAAGGGTTAAAACCCTCCCTTACTCTATCTGAAAAAAAAGTTGGCAAAAATAAAAATGGCAAATGGCAAAATAAAACTGAGAAGGGTTAAAACCTTCCCTTACTCTATCTGAAAAAAAGTTGTACCCTTAGTTCTACTTCAAATAGGAACTTAAAGGAGAAGTCCAGCCAGAGCTTTTTAGGCTGGGCTTCTCCTATGGGTCACAGGGGCGCAATTCGTTTTGCACTCCTGTGATCTGTTTTCAGCGGAGAGTGGTCTGAAGTCCGCTCTCCGCTGACGTCACTGCAATCAGTCGAGGCAGTGCATCATCCCAACTTAGGAAGTCTGGATCCGCCAGCTGCCTGGCAGTCTCAGCCTCTTTGTGAGCCCCTGAGATGACCTCTCCCCGCCCCTCCACAGGTCATCGCTTCAATGAGCGTGGAGGAGCAGAGAGAAGAGCTGCTGACTGATAGTCAGGAGCTCTCCTCTCAGGGAGGAGTGAGAACTGAGCCATCGGCAATGTTCGGTGGCTTAATTCTCAGTGCAGTTAGCAGTATAGTCAGTGCTTATCTGGCACTCCAGATGGAATAATCCTTAGGGGTATAGTCTGTGGCTGTAATAGCTGGATGGTGATATCCATAGAAAGCGGTATTAAAAAGGAAGGCAGCCAGCCTTCAGAGCATGTCCAGAACTCTGCAAGACATGTAAGGAAAAAACAAGGGGGGGGGGGGCGCCGACCTGAGTGTAGTATTAAAATGATGACTTTAATAGGATAAGATGAAAAACACCTCCTTTCCAGCTATCCAGAACAGCGGTGGACCCACAGAGCCATGTGGAATGCCGGGACTGCACTTTACTTTGACGAGCATGCATCTTCTATCATCTTGTAAGTGTTTTTAATACTATCCTATTAAAGTAATTTTAATACTACACTCAGGTCGGCACCTCCCCCCCCCTGTTTTTTCCTTACAATTCTCAGTGCAGAGACACCGGGGGACAGATACAGCATCGGTCTGATGCTGCATCCACCTAGGTAAGTAAAAATATCCCCAGAAAAAAAAAAAAAAACATACTTCTCTTTGAAAGCGGAGTTCCAGCCTGTAAGAAATAAAATGAAAGTCAGCTGCTACAAATACTGTAGCTGCTAACTTTTAATATAATGACACTTACCTGTCCAGGGATCCTGCGATGTCGACACCCCAAGCCGATTCGTCTATCGGCTTCGGGTGCAGGAGACGGCATGGTGAGTAAGGGAAACTGGCAGTGAAGCCTTCAGGCTACACAGCCCGTTTCCTACTGCGCATGCGCGAGTTTCGCTGCACTTTGTGAATGGTCCCGTCATCTTCTGGGAAACGCACAGGTCCCAAAAGGAAGCGGGGGGTAGGAGGAGGGGCTGGACATGATGCAGATCGCTGTGTGGTGATCTTACCAGGAAGTGGTAGCGGTCTAAACCAGATACCCACTTCTCCTACCCCCAAAAAGTGCAAAATATGGCAGTGGAAGGGGGGAGGGTGCAAACAAGCAGAGCTTCCCGTTTTGGGTGGAGCTCCACTTTAATTAAACTAGTTTGGGACTGGGGATAAGGTTTGTGTTTGTTGCTACCATGGATTCATGGCGAATACTTTGTCTTCAAAATCTATGATCCGCATGAGGGAATTTTTTTAAAAAAACAGTGCATTGCATGGCCTTTAAACCATGGTCAGGAGTAGGGATGAGGCGAACACCCCCCGGTTTGGTTCGCACCAGAAACTGCGAACAGACCGAAAGTTCCTGCAAACTTTAGAACCCCATTAAAGTCTATGGGACTCGAACGTTCGAAATCAAAAGTGCTAATTTTAAAGGCTAATATGCAAGTTATTGTTTCTAAAAAGGGTTTAGGGACCTGGGTCCTGCCCCAGGGGACATGTATCAATGCAAAAAAAAGTTTTAAAAACGGGATAGATAAAAGGTGATTTTGCGAGCCACAATGGTATATTGCCTCAAATGTGGAAATCACCTAGCTGCCCGCGCAGAACACGTTTCATATGCCGTGCAATACAATGTATACAAAAGATATGCTGCACTAAGGTGAATATATCAATCTGGAGATTATTAATGCATATGAGGTATACTGAAAATACGTCCTCCTCTTCCTCCCTCTGTTCTGCCTCAAGTGCCCTGTCCATTATTCCATGCAGCGTGTGCTCCAACAGGTGGACAAGAGGGACAGTGTCACTGATGCATGCACTGTCACTGCTCACCATCCTCGTGGCCTCCTCAAATGGTGACAGGACAGTGCATGCATCCCTGATCATAGCCTACTGGCGTGGGGAACAAAAAACAAGGCCCCCTGACCCTATCCTGGTGCCTTAGTTGCATAGGTACTCATTGATGGCCCTCTGCTGCATGTGCAGCTGCTGCAGCATGGCCAACGTTGAGTTCCACCTGGTGGGCATGTCACAGATTAGGCAGTTCTTAAGCAGGTTAAATTCCTTTTGGAGGTCTGCCAGCCGAGCACTGGCATTACAAGGCCTGCGGAAATGCACACAGACTTTCCTGGCCTGCCTCAGGACATCCTGTAAGCCCGGGTACCTGCCCAAGAACTGCTGCACCACCAAGTTAAGGACATGAGCCAAACAGGGCACATGGGTCAGTTGTCCCTGTCGGAGGGTGGAGAGGAGGTTGGTGCCATTGTTGCAAACCACCATTCCTGGCTAAAGCTGGTGTGGCGTCAACCACCTCTGAACCTGCCCCTGCAGAGCTTACAGAATCTCTGCCCCAGTGTGGTTCCTGTCCCCCAAGCACACCAGCTCAAGCACCGCATGGCATCTTTTTGCCTGCGTGCTTGTGTAGCCCCTTGAACGCCTACGGAGCACCGCTGGTTCTGAGGACAAATCAGCACAGGAAGAGGCCTTGGAGGAAGAAGAATAGGAGGGGGTGGAGGAGAGAGGTGTGGCAGAATCAGCACTAGTAGAATTTTAGAGGCGTGGTGGCGGAACAAC
Organism: Aquarana catesbeiana; assembly: GCF_042186555.1. NCBI lineage: Eukaryota > Metazoa > Chordata > Amphibia > Anura > Ranidae > Aquarana > Aquarana catesbeiana. The sequence goes on from NC_133325.1 coordinate 374,727,509, forward strand.
CTCTAACACTACCGCACCCTGTCCTGCATCCTTCCCAGCTGCCAGAAGAGTCACCCATTGCGTGGTGAAAGATAGGTAACGTCCCTGTCCATGCCTGCTGGACCATGAGTCAGCGGTAATATGCACCTTCCTGCTGACTGCCCTATCCAGTGAGGCCAAGACATTGCCTTCTACATGCTGGTAGAGAGCCGGAATAGCCTTCCGTGAGAAAAAGTGGCATTTGGGAACCTGCCACTGAGGAACCACACATTCCACAAACTCACGGAAGGGGGCAGAGTCTACCAACTCAAAAGGCAGCAGTTGAAGTGCTAGAAATTTAGCCAAGCTAGCATTGAACCGCTGGGCATGTGGATGGCTGGGAACGAACTTCTTTCGGCGGTGCTGCAGCTGGGGCAGGGAAATTTGCGTGGTACAATCTGACGTTGGTGTACTGATAGCAGATTGCTCGCAAGTACTTGACTGTGACACCTAATTCTACACCTTAATTCCTCTCAGTGCAAGTTTCAGAGAGGACTGAAAGTATAGTGGGGTTGGAGATCCCAGCTGACGAGGAGCAAGGAGAGGTCCGCTTTGTTCTTTGGTGTGGGTCTTTTAGGTACGTTTGCCAATGAACTGCATAGCAGGTCGACATATATCTGGTCAAGCATGTGGTGCCCAAGCGGGTGATGTTTTGGCCACGCAAGATACGCTTGAGACATGTTGCAAATAGCAGTGGTGGGATCTTATGCACTTGTCTCAAAAAAGCCCACACCAAAGAACTTTTGGAATAACGCACAGAGACAGTAGCGCCCTGCTCATGCGGAGCTCTGCAGCGTGATGTAGTCGGTGTGCTCCCCTTCAGGCTGGCCCCTGGAGGGCACCCTGCCTCATTGGAGATGTGACTCCTCCTCCTCTCTCCTATCAGGCACCCACATGGAGTCAGTGACCTCATCATCGCCTCCCTCCTCATCACTGGAGCAAAGCTGGCAGTATGCTGCAGCTGGGGGAACATAACTGCCAGCTTGCTGTCCTCCTTGGGCACCCCCTCTCTCTGGGCTCATGTTACCGCCTTCCTCCAACTGAGTACCATCATCGGAGCATCCTCCTGGAGCATGTACCCAACACTGTGGTCAAACAGTTCAGGGGACTCCTCAGGAGGACATGGTGGGGCTAGGGAAGGAGTGAGTGATGCCATTGAGCCGAGCGAAGAGGCCTGTCACAGAACGTCCCTCACTCCACTTGAGTGCTTCCGTCAGTATACCACTTCCTTGTAGTCTGGATACAGATATCAGATATTCCAAATGCTCTGAGCAGAAAACAAGGCGACACTTGCTTAGATGCTAACATGAACTGTTTTATTTAGAATCAAAATTACAAGACTTTATATGCCATTGGAACCTCCTCTAACAATACAACTGTAACCTAATTAACATGAGCTAATTATCTAATTCTTTATACAGCCTAGGTGACTACGTCTCCTAGCGCATTGACTATTCAACACACATTACCATAAACATCAACACAGGGTTAATTAGAACAAACAACAATGAGTTGAATATACTTAGAACCTGTAGTAAGCCAGACTAAACTCATTTACATTAAACACATTATAGCTGACATCAGACAGGTGAGTGGAGTTGATGAAATTAGCATCTTCTCACAGTATGAGTCCCAACAGTATGACTCAGTCACTATTGCTACTATGGCAAATACAGGGTCCCCAGAGTCTGTGTATCCTGGGAGACAAGGACCCGAAGTCAAAGTAACAACACCTCAAGTGTACCCCAAATGCCAAGGCCCATAATCTTTAGGCAAGAGTCTCACATTCAGTCCCCTCCAAAAGCCTCTATCCCGGGTGAGTCTGTCACAAGGCCGCGTTGGCAGCTGCTTGTCCAGACAAAGTACCCGGAGCCTGGGTGAGAGAGGATGAGGAGGATGAGGACGGCTTGGTCATCCACTCTACCAAGTCTTCGGCATGTTGTGGCTCAACATGGCCAGCTGCCGAAAAAAAGGACAAGCATGTCCCATGGCCACGTGCTGATGAGGATGCACCGTTTCCACGACCAACACTGTTGCCTCTGGACACAGAGCCTGCTTGCCCTCTTTTATTGGCTTGTGACTGTCTGCCTCTCCTTGTTGACCTTCCACGCATACTAATGGCCTGCAGTGAGATGTAGCCGCACAAAGCTGGGATGTATGTATGTATATATATATATATATATATATATATATATACTGATACTGCAGCTAGCAGAATCAACTGCCTGCCTGTAGTATTATTAGTATGAGAACACCAGCAATTGTCTTCAGGTAGCTTTAGGTGCAAACTGTGCAGAGGACACAGCACACTAATGCCCCATACACACGGTCGGACATTGATCGGACATTCCGACAACAAAATCCTAGGATTTTTTCCGACGGATGTTGGCTCAAACTTGTCTTGCATACACACGGTCACACAAAGTTGTCGGAAAATTCGACCATTCTGAATGCGGTAACGTAAAACACGTACGTCGGGACTATAAACGGGGCAGTAGCCAATAGCTTTTTATTTATTCTGAGCATGCGTGGCACTTTGTGCGTCGGATTTGTGTACACACGATCGGAAATTCTGACAATGGATTTTGTTGTCGTAAAATTTTATAGCCTGCTCTCAAACTTTGTGTGTCGGAAAATCCAATGGAAAATGTGTGATGGAGCCTACACACGGTCGGAATTTCCGACCGTGTGTACGGGGCATTACTGTAAATACTGCAGCTGCCTGCCTGGGGTATTAATAGGATCAGAACAACAGCAATTGTCTTCAGGTAGCTTTAGGTGCACACTGTGATGAGGACACACTACACTAACTTGTAAATACTGCAGCTGCCTGCGGTACTAATAGGATCAGAAGAACACCACCAATTTTCTTTAGGTAGCTTTAGGTGCACACTGTGCAGAGGACGCACTACACTAACTTGTAAATACTGCAGCTGCCTGCGGTACTAATAGGATCAGAAGAACACCACCAATTTTCTTCAGGTAGCTTTAGGTGCACACTGTGTAGAGGACGCACTACACTATTTTGTAAATACTGCAGCTGTCTGCTTGTGGTATTAATAGGATCAGAACAACAGCAATTGTCTTCAGGTAGCTTTAGGTGCACACTGTGCAGAGGATACAGTACACTAACTGTAAATACTGTAGCTGCCTGTCTGTTGTATTAATAGGATCAGAACAACAGCAATTGTCTTCAGGTAGCTTTAGGTGCACACTGTGCAGAGGGCGTACTACACTAACTTGTAAATACTGCAGTTGCCTGGGGTACTAATAGGATCAGAAGAACACCACCAATTTTCTTCAGGTAGCTTTAGGTGCACACTGTGCAGATGACGCACTACACTAACTGTAAATACTGTAGCTAATAGGACTAATAGGATCAGAAGAAAACTAGCAATTTTCTTCAGGTAGCTGTAAATACTGTAAAAACACCTGCCTGCCTGTCAGTATGAAGTGATCTAGCTAAACTGATTACAGTGTGTACATATATATATATATATATATATATATATATTATTATTATTATTATTATTTATATAGCAACGACAGTTTACCCAGCGCTTTACAACATTAGGGCAGACAGTACAAGTACAATACAATTCAATAGAGGAGGAATCAGAGGGCCCTGCTCGTTAGAGCTTACAATCTAGGAGGGAGGGTCAAGTTATACAAAAGGGTAGTAGCTGTGGGGGATGATCTAATGGAGAAAATAGTGCAGTTGTTAGATGGAGGCAGGATAGGCTTCTCTGAAGAGGAAAGTTTTCAGGGATCGCCTAAAAGTGGATACATTTGGAGACAGTCTGACAGATTGGGATAGGGAATTCCAGAGGATGGGCGAGGCTCGGGGGAAGTCCTGGAGGCGGATATGGGAGGAGGTGATGAGGGAGCTAGAGAGCAGGAGGTCTTGGGAGAAACGGAGATGGCGATTAGGTTGGTATTTTGAGACAAGGTTAGTGATGTAGCTGGGGGCAGAGTTGTGGATGGCTTTGTAACTTATTGTTAGTATTTTGAATTTAATTTGTTGGGCGACTGGTAGCCAATGGAGGGATTGGCAGAGAGGGGTAGCAGACACTGAGCAGTTTGTAAGGTGGATGAGTCTGGCAGCAGCATTCATGATGGACTGCAGTCTGTTTAAAGGTAAGCCAATGAGGAGGGAGTTGCAGTAGTCAAGGCGAGAGATAACCAGGGAGTGAATCAGGAGCTTTGTGGTTTCATTGGTTAGAAAGGGACGTAGTTTAGAGATGTTGCGGAGGTTGAGGCGGCAAGCTTTGGAAAGTGATTGGATGTGGGGCTGAAAGGAGAGTTCAGAATCCAGGATAACACCTAGCACCCTGACATGTGGGGACGGGTGGATGGTTTTGCCATTGCTCTTGACAGAGAAGTCAGGGGAAGAGGCACGTGGGGGAGGAAATATTATAAGCTCGGTTTTGGACAAGTTGAGTTTGAGGAAGTGGTGTGACATCCATACAGATATGTCGGTTAGTAAGTTAGTGATGCGTGAGGAGACTGATGGGGTGAGTTGAGGGGTGGAGAGATAGATTTGTGTTTCATCAGCATAGAAATGATATTGAAAGCCGTGAGAGGCTATCAGCTGACCCAGGGAAGAGGTGTAGATTGAAAATAAAAGAGGTCCAAGAACAGAACCTTGGGGGACCCCGACAGAGAAGGGAAGAGGAATGGAGGAAGTAGAATTGTAAGTGACACTGAAGGTGCGTTGGGATAGGTAGGATGAGAGCCACTGAAGGGCACAGTCACGGAGACCGAGGGAGTAAAGTTTTTTGAGGAGGAGGGCGTGGTCAACCGTGTCAAAGGCAGCTGAAAGATCCAGAAGTAGGAGTACAGAATAGTGTCCGTTGCTTTTTGCAAAATCAAATAAATAATTGTGTATGCGCTAAAAAGATGAACTAATAATGTGATATAAATCAAATCAAAAATAAATATATGCACTAGCGTAAAATCTATAAATCACATTAGAATATTCAATTTTCAATAATAAATGTTATAAACAGTAATCAGTGCCAATCATCTGTGAAAAAAGAGAACAAAATATATAGATATATAAATATATCGACATGCAACAGGCAAAGCGTGAAAAATCCAAGTGTTGATTAAAAAATACAGTGTCCAACAACTAAATTAAAATCTATTCATAAAAAATGAAAAAATAAAGTGCAGAAATTAGTGTCCAAAAAATATATGGGCATTCCTCATGTTCTTCCTATATGGTGTGCAAATAACAGCATGCTCCAGTGCCCTCCAGTGACCCCCAATTGTTGTGCTCACCTCTGAGCGTGTGACACAGTGGTTAAACCGTGTCTAAACACGCATTAGAGCCACTCCTGGGCTCATATAGGATCTGCTGGGAATGATCTGCACCTCGCTCAAATAACCATCAGTGGCAACATGTATAGAAAAGAAAGAGACTCCATAGCATAATAACGTCAGGGATTTATTGAACAGTTTAAAACCAATTCCCTCCAGGAGGGTACTCACAATGTGTGGGTGCGTCAGTGCACCATCCTTTCTGAGTGTAGTATGCAGGAATACAGGGAAAACGTATGGCGTGCGGTGCGGTGTATATTCCTCTGCTTGTCTGTGTGTTAGTAGCTCCGTCCTGCCCCTCCCCTACGCGTCTTCGGCACAGGGAACAAGTGCCTTCATCTGGGGGATCTAATAGGACGAGCGCTCACTGTATTATATATAGTGTGACGGTGGCCATTTTGCCTGAGACCGCAGACACAACTAGTGTTGGACTACGGCTGTGTAAAAGCAGCAGCGAACAGCGCTGACTGTCAGCAATAGTAGTTTAAGATAAGCAGAGGATATCTGATCAAGGATAGCTAGCAATGTTAACCCTATTTATATGTATATAGTATAAGTGGATGAACTAGACTGTGTTGTTACTTCAGAACAGAGCCACACATCTGAGAGGACACCACATCGCACCTCATATATAGATATTCACATCAGCCGCCAATTTATAGTGATAAAAACATCTAAAAACATAAACTTATAATTAAAATTAATTTGATTAGTTGATATAGTGATATTACTGATGTATGAAAAAAGCATCCGAAAAAACTTCTTGCATAGAAAAATATTGGAATGAAGTTTTGGGGAATAGAGGTACCCAAACGTCACTGGAGGGGTTCCAACTTTGTCTTCGTTGTCTCCCGGAGGACTTAACAGGGAGTTTGATTTGAGATGTTTCCTAAGTAACTATTGATTTCAGCCTTTTACAATACCTTACCCAGATACCTATATTTTATGGATTATTTATATTGGATCTGCGATTGGTAACTTGATGTTGGTATATGGCTATATTCTACTGGAGTAATAGGATTATACATTGTGGAGTAGCTATGTTGATGTAGCATTATTCAGAATGCAATGTGGAGTAGTTATGGTGATGCAACATTATTGATATAGCATTCTCCCAGATACAGTATTAATTTCTCTGATATATTATTATTACATTTTGTCTACATATATGTATTTATGCCCCCCTTTTTTCAGTACTCCGCAAGGTAGCATACATATATATATTATTTTAGGATGTTTTTAATATAAATAGTGTTAATATTCTCAAAAAAAAAAAAAAAAAAAAAAAAAAAGATTTTTTATAAACATTTTTTAAATACATATTTTTCAAGCATTTCGCATAATTTTTCTGCTTATTTTTAGTATATATAATATATATTATGAATAGGATCCTTTTATCAGTGTATAGTAATTGTAATAAAATATTTATTGGGTATATATTCCCCTATAGCATATTTAACAAGATCCACTATTGATATATGTATTGATTGATATTGTGATTTATTTTATTTTATTTTTAATATTTTTCTATGCAAGAAGTTTTTTCGGATGCTTTTTTCATACATCAGTATTATCACTATATCAACTAATCAAATTAATTTTAATTATAAATTTATGTTTTTAGATGTTTTTATCACTATAAATTGCCTGCTGATGTGAATATCTATATATGAGGTGCGATGTGGTGTCCTCTCAGATGTGTGGCTCTGTCCTGTAGTAACAACACAGTCTAGTTCATCCACTTATACTATATACATATAAATAGGGTTAACATTGCTAGCTATCCTTAATCAGATATCCTCTGCTTATCTTAAACTACTATTGCTGACAGTCAGCGCTGTTCGCTGCTGCTTTTACACGGCCATAGTCCAACACTAGTTGTGTCTGCGGTCTCAGGCAAAATGGCCACCGTCACACTATATATAATACAGTGAGCGCTCGTCCTATTAGATCCCCCAGATGAAGGCACGTGTTCCCTGTGCCGAAGACGCGTAAGGGAGGGGCAGGACGGAGCTACCAACACACAGACAAGCAGAGGAATATACACCGCACTGCACGCCATACGTTTTCCCTGTATTCCTGCATACTACACTCAGAAAGGATGGTGCACTGACGCACCCACACATTGTGAGTACCCTCCTGGAGGGAATTGGTTTTAAATTGTTCAATAAATCCCTGACGTTATTATGCTATGGAGTCTCCTTCTTTTCTATACATGTTGCCACTGATGGTTATTTGAGCGAGGTGCAGATCATTCCCAGCAGATCCTATATGAGCCCAGGAGTGGCTCTAATGCGTGTTTAGACACGGTTTAACCACTGTGTCACACGCTCAGAGGTGAGCGCAACAACAATTGGGGGTCACTGGAGGGCACTGGAGCATGCTGTTATTTGCACACCATATAGGAAGAACATGAGGAATGCCCATATATTTTTTGGACACTAATTTCTGCACTTTATTTTTTCATTTTTTATGAATAGATTTTATTTAGTTGTTGGACACTGTATTTTTTAATCAACACTTGGATTTTTCACGCTTTGCATGTTGCATGTCGATATATTTATTTATCTATATATTTTGTTCACTTTTTTCACAGATGATTGGCACTGATTACTGTTTATAACATTTATTATTGAAAATTGAATATTCTAATGTGATTTATAGATTTTACGCTAGTGCATATATTTATTTTTGATTTGATTTATTGTTTCATATCACGTTATTAGTTCATCTTGTTAGCGCATACACAATTATTTATTTGCTTTTGTCACATACACGATATGAAACGTGGTTAGTGTATGTAGCTGACGTAGGTATTGGTATTCACTTTAAAGGCATCAATCCATTTGTGGCTCACAAGATCTTTGTGCAATAATCGTTGGTTTTTGCAGTTAGTAGGTCATTTGTGAGTTTTAAAAGAGTAGTTTCTGTGGAGTGTTGAGGGCGAAATCCAGATTGAAGGGGATCAAGAAGGTTGTTTTTAATGAGGTGGTCGCTCAGTTGGTTGTAAACCAGGCGTTCAAGGAGTTTAGAGGAAAAGGGGAGCAAGGAGATAGGGCGTAGGTTGTTAAGATTCGTAAGGTCCAAGGACGGCTTTTTGAGTATGGGGGTGACCAGTGCATGTTTTAGAGCATCGGGGAAGATGCCAGAGGTGAGGGACAGATTGAAGATGTGGGTTAGAGAGTGTAGGATGGGGTCAGAGGGTGACCGTAGCGTTTGAGAAGGAATAGGGTCCAGGGGACAGGTGGTTAGGTGGGCGATAGAAAGGAGTTTAGCAACTTCATCTATAGTAGCAGATTTGAATAGGGGGAGTGTCAATTGTACCTGTTGACATGGGGTCTTAGCTGGGGGAGATACGTGTAGAATGGAGATTTCATCACGGATTGTATCAATCTTGTTTTTGAAGTGATTTCCTGGGCAGTGAGTAAGTCTGTGGGTGGAGGCGGTGGAGGACAAAGTAGAGAGTTGAAGGTAGAGAAGAGTTTATGGGGATTGGATGATATATATATATATATATACACACACACACAACACCTAGGATGCATATATATATATATATACACAATACACTGTAAGTGCAGTTAACTGACTCGCCTGCCTACTCTAACTTAAATCAAATGACACTGTCTCTCTCTCTCTATCTCTCTCTCAATGCCAGAACACACTACACAGGGCCGACGTGCAAGCGGCCTTATATAGTGTGGGGCATGTACTAAACCCCCTGAGCCATAACTGGCCAAAACCACCCTGGCTTTGGCCAATTACGGCTCTCTGTACAGATGGCACTGTGATTGGCCAAGCATGTGGGTCACAGTGCATGCTTGGCCAATCATCAGCCAGCAATGCACTGCAATGCCACAGTGAATTATGGGCCGTGACGCGCCACTCGAATTTGGTGAGAACTGCCCATATCGTTCGCAATTCGATGAACGGTCGTACATGCGATGTTCGAGTCGAACATGGGTTTGACTCGAACTTGAAGCTCATCCCTAGTCAGGAGGGTTAGAAGGGTCAAAAAAGGGGGCTTTTGTATAAGACAACCCTTTTACTCTAAAAGTAGCTAACCATAGCATCAGCGTACTAATAACTGCTGTATGGCAAAGTAGGGAAGGATGACAAACTGCATAAAGACAGATTAGGGCCAGTGCTTTATTTCTGATTGCTAGCTCTTTGGGCAATCACTCCCTCTTACTCTGTACTCCTACTTTTATTATTAATGAGGGATTTCATCTTTACCTTTATTTTGGGGTTGATTTAAGAACAGCAGTCACTTTTAGCCACTATCCTCTTTCTCGCAGAGGGGTGGTGGTATTTTTTGATTTTCAGTTCTTTTTTGGGGTATATTGGCTTTATTTTATGTTGATAGGGCATTTTTCTAAAGTTTGAGATGCTCGAGGCACATCATTAACTTGTTTCTGATCACCTACTGTTTTTGTAGCCATCTTGTGTTCACAGCACGCTCCCACATTGGTGTGGGGTAACTGGACAATATCAAAGTGAAGAATGACCCCGATCCTAGCGCTCAAATGAATATAAATTTGACGCACTTCTAGCTGCTGTTATAAACCAAAACCTATTTTGCCATTAAATGTATACGTTCCTAAAAAACAGAAGTATTAATAGCGCACATGATGAGTGTTCATTCATGCAAATAAATCATTAAGTGCTATACCCATCCATTCTTCAACATTAAACTCGTAATGTAGAGATAAGGTATTATGCAAAAACAGTCCACTTGACAAGTGAAATGTAAAGCAATAATGAAAGGTTAATCCTTATTAGGGATGAGCCAAACACCCCCCCGGTTCGGTTCGCACCAGAACCTGCGAACAGACCGAAAATTTGCACGAACGTTAGAACCCCATTGACGTCTATGGGACTCAAATGTTCAAAATCAAAAGTGCTAATTTTAAAGGCTAATTTGCATGGTATTGTCCTAAAAAGGGTTTGGGGACCCGGGTCCTGCCCCAGGGGACATATATCAATGCAAAAAAAAGTTTTAAAAATGTCAGTTTTTTCGGGAGCAGTGATTTTAATGATGCTTAAAGTAAAAGAAAAAGTGAAATATTCCTTTAAATAGTATACCTGGGGGGTGTCTATAGTATGCCTGTAAAGTGGCGCGTGTTTCCCGTGCTTAGAACAGTCCCTGCACAAAATGACATTTTTAAAGGAATAAAAGTCATTTAAAACTGCTTGCGGCTTTAATGTAATGTTGGGTCCTGGCAATATGGATGGAAATCAGTGAGACAAATTTCATGGGTACCCCCCAGTCCATTACCAGGCCCTTTGGGTCTTGTACGGATATTAAGGGAAACCCTGCACCCAAATTAAAAAAAGGAAAGGTGTGGGGCCATCAGGCCCTATATACTCTGAACAGCAGTATACAGGCGGTGCAAACAAGACAGGGACTGTAGGTTTGTTGTTAAGTAGAATCTGTTTGTCATTTTGAACTGGTACATTTTTAACGTGTTTAGCTCCACCAAAAAAAATCTATTTTAAGCTTTTTGGAAAACATAGGGAAGGGTTATCACCCCTGTGACATTTGTTTTTCTGTCTGTGCTCCTCTTCAGAAGATTTCACCTCACTTTTTGTCCCAATGACAAATGTTTTTTGAAAATTTGGGGTTTTTAGTGAAACAAGGATTGGTGATAAAACATCATTATAAGGAGAAATGTTTTCCCATATTAACTCTTATAGGAGAGAATTTCCCTTCCTAGGGGTAGATTTCATCTAACTTCCTTTTGTCTCCTTCCGTTTGTAAGTTGGAGGTTTGAAAGTAGGGGCCTGCCCTATATATTCAGCAGAAATTTGGGCCTTAGGTGTTGGTGTTGCCACAACACTGTAAGCCCTCACAGGGCCCTGCTGTGAAATATTAGATTAAGAATTGTAATTACATGCCCCTGTTGAACAGGGGCAGACAAATTGGGCCTCTGGTGGTGGTGGTGGTGCTGGTGCCACAACACTGTAAGTCCTCACAGTTACTCTTGGTGGGCACAGAAACAGGCCCTGCTGTGAAATATTATATCATGAATTCTAATTACATGTCCCTGTTGAACAGGGGCTGAAAAATTGGGCCTTAGAGACTGATGCCACAACACTGCAACCACTCACAGATACTCTAGTTGGAGCGCAGGAATTAGCCCTGCTGCAAAGAATTGCATCAAAAATTGTAATTACATGCCCCTGTTAAACAGGGGCTGAAAAATTGGGCCTTAGGCACTGGTGGCGGCGCCCAGAACCAAAAATGTTCTTACAAGTTATCAGCATGATCATTGAGGAGGAAGACTCAGCATAACAGGATAGTCACTCAGCATCAGCATAGGCAGTCTTTGAAGGGATCTGACATTTCCCCAAAAATTATTCGGTTACATCAGCATCAGGTGCTTGGTAGCTGGTGGTGATCCAAGACTGATTCATTTTTATGAAGGTCAGTCGATCGATCGAGTCGGTGGACAGATGCACCCTGTGATCAGTTACAAAGCTTTCAGCAGCACTGAATGTGCGTTCCGAAAGAACACTGGATGCAGGACAGGCCAGTAGCTCAATTGCATACTGTGCAAGCTCTGGCCAGTGATCCATCCTCAAGACCCAGTAACCCAGAGGATTTTCGGTGGGAAAGGTGTCCAAGTCAGGTCTTGCCCCTAGGTATTCCTGCACCATGTAAAACAGACGCTGGCGATGGTTGCTGGAACCGATCATACCTTGGGTCTGCAGACTAAAAAATTGTCTGAACACATTGGTCAGATGGCCACCTTCTCCACCGCTCCTTCTTTGACTGACCGAAGCCTCAGCAACACGTTGTCCAGGAACAGGAGTTTGCAACCTCCCAGTCTCTGGGAACACGTTGCACAGACCTTTCTGCAAGGCCTCCTGAAGATGTTTCATCCTCTGCTCCCTCTGTGATGGCAAGATAAGGTCCGCAAACTTACCCTTGTAACGTGGATCAAGGAGGGTTGCCAGCCAGTATTGATCCCTCTCCTTGATACCACGAATACGAGAATCCTTCCGCAGGCTTTACAGGATCAGGGAGGCCATGCAGCATAGGTTTGCTGAGGCATTCAGTCTTGAGTCCTCTGGGTCACTAAGAACGACATGATCCGCAGCCACCTCCTCCCAGCCACGTACAAGTCCATGGGTTTATTGGAACTGTAAATGGCCCTTAAAGACTGCTGCTGATGCTGAGTGCCAGGCTCCACCTCCATGCTGACACAATCCTCCTCCTCCTCCTCCTCCTCCTCTTCCTGTGTGATCGGTGGACACGCAGGAACACTGTCTGGATAAAGGGGGCCTTGAGAGCTAAGGAAGTCCTCCTCTTCCTCCCTCTGTTCTGCCTCAAATGCCCTGTCCATTATTCCATGCAGCGTGTGCTCCAACAGGTGGACAAGGGGGACAGTGTCACTGATGCATGCACTGTCACTGCTTACCATCTTCGTGGCCTCCTCAAATGGTGACAGGACAGTCCATGCATCCCTGATCATGGCCCACTGGCGTGGGGAAAAAAACAAGCTCCCCTGACCCTGTCCTGGTGCCATAGTCACACAGGTACTCATTGATGGCCCTCTGCTGCGTGTGCAGCTGCTGCAGCATGGCCAATGTTGAGTTCCACCTGGTGGGCATGTCACAGATTAAGCGGTTCTTGGGCAGGTTAAATTCCTTTTGGAGGTCTGCCAGCCGAGCACTGGCATTATATGACCGGTGGAAATGCACACAGACTTTCCTGGTCTGCCTAAGGACATCCTGTAAGCCCGGGTACCTGCCCAAGAACAGCTGCACCACCAAGTTAAGGACGTGAGCCAAACAGGGCACATGGGTCATTTGTCCCTGTCAGAGGGTGGAGAGGAGGTTGGTGCCATTGTCGCAAACCACCATTCCTGCCTTAAGTTGACATGGCGTCAACCACCTCTGAACCTGCCCCTGCAGAGCTGACAGAACCTCTGCCCCAGTGTAGCGCCTGTCCCCCAAGCACACCAGCTCAAGCACCACATGGCATCTTTTGGCCTGTGTACTTGCGTAGCCCCTTAAACACCTACGGAGCACCACTGGTTCTGAGGACAAAGCACAGGAAGAGGCCATGGAGGAAGAAGAAGAGGAGGGGGTGGAGGAGAGATGTGTGTCAGAATCACCAGTAGTGGCATTTTGGAGGCGTGGTGGCGGAACAACCTCCAACACTACTGAACCTTGTCCTGCATCCTTTCCAGCTGCCAGCAGAGTCACATAACGCGCGGTGGAACTTAGGTAATGTCCCTGTCCATGCCTGCTGGACCACGAGTCAGCAGTAATATGCACCTTACCGCTGACCGCCCTGTCCAGCGAGGCCAAGACATTAGCTTCCACATGTCGGTAGAGAGCTGGAATCGCCTTCTGTGAGAAAAAGTGGCGTTTGGGAACCTGCCACTGAGGAACCGCACATTCCACAAACTCACGGAAGGGGGCAGAGTCTACCAACTGAAAAGGTAGCAGTTGAAGTGCTAGCAATTTAGCCAAGATAGCGTTCAACCACTGGGCATGTGGATAGCTGGGAGTGAACTTTCTGTGGTGCAGCAGCTGGGGCAGGGAAATTTGCCTGGTACAATCTGACGTTAGTGTACTGATAGCAGATTGCCCACAAGTACTTGGCTGTGACACACCTAATTCTACACCTTCATTTCTTTCAGTGCAGGTCTCAGAGAGGACTGAAGGTATAGTGGGGTTGGAGATCCCAGCTGATGAGGAGCAAGGAGAGGTCCTCTTTATTTTTTGGTGTGGGTCTTTTAGGTACGCTTGCCAATGAACTGCATGGCAGGTCAACATATGTCTGGTCAAGCATGTGGTGCCCAAGCGGGAGATGTTTTGGCCACGCGAGATAAGCTTGAGACATATGTTGCAAATAGCACCGGTGCGATCTGATGCACTCGTCTCAAAAAAGGCCCACACCAAAGAACTTTTGAATAACGCGCAGAGACAGCAGCGCCCTGCACATGCGGAGCTCTGTGGTGTTATGCAGTCAGTGTGCTGCCCTTAGGCTGGGCCCAGGAGGGCATCCTGCCTCGTTGGTGATGTGAGTCAGTGACCTCATAATCCCTTCCCTCCTCATCACTGGAGCAAACCTGGCAGTATGCTGCAGCAGAGGGAACATGACTGCCAGATTGCTGTCCTTCTTGGGCACTCCCTCTGTCCGTGCTCTTGTTACTGCCTTCATCTAGCTCAGTATCATCATCAGAGCCTTCAAAACGCTGGGCATCCTCCTGGAGCATGTACCCAACACTGTGGTCAAACAGTTCGAGGGACTCCTCAGGAGGACATGGTGGGGCTAGGGAAGGAGTCACTGATGCCATTGAGCCGAGGGAAGAGGCCGCGTTGGCAGCTGCTTTGCCAGACAAAGTACCCTGAGCCTGGGTGAGAGAGGATGAGGAGGATGAGGACGGTTTGGTCATCCACTCGACTAAGTCTTCCGCATGTTGCGGCTGCCAAAAAAAAGGCCAATCGTGTCCCATGGCCATGTGCTGATGCATTGTGTCCACGACCAGCACTGTTGCCTTTAGACACAGAGCCTGCTTGCCCTCTTTTATTGGCTTGTGACTGTCTGCCTCTCCTTGTTGGCCTTCCAGACATACTATTGGCCTGCAGTGAGCTGCACAAAACTGGGATATATATATATATATATATATATATATATATATATATATATATATATATATATATATATATATATATAATATACCGATTATACTGCAGCTAGCAGAAGAATCAACTGCCTGCCTGTAGTATTATTAGTATGATAACACCTGCACTTGTCTTCAGGTAGCTATACTGTAGGTGAGACTGTGCAGGGTACACTGTACAGTAGCTGGAAATACTTCAATGAGCCTACACTAGCACCTGGCTGCAGGTAGCTTTACTGTAGGTGAGGCTATGCAGGGTACACAGTACAGTAGCTGGAAATACTTAAATGAGCTTACACAAGCACCTGGCTGCAGGTAGCTATACTGTAGGTGAGACTGTGCAGGGTACACAGTACAGTAACTGGAAATACTTCAATGAGCCTAAACAAGCACCTGGCTGCAGGTAGCTTTACTGTAGGTGAGACTGTGCAGGGTACACAGTACATTAGCTGGAAATACTTCAATGAGCCTACACAAGCACCTGGCTGCAGATTGCTATACTGTAGGTGAGACTGTGCAGGGTACACAATACAGTAGCTGGAAATTCTTCAATGAGCCTACACAAGCACCTGGCTGCAGGCTGCTATACTGTAGGTGAGACTGTGCATGGTACACAGTACAGTAGCTGGAAATACTTCAATGAGCCTACACAAGCACCTGGCTGCAGGTAGCTATACTGTAGGTGAGACTGTGCAGGGTACACTGTACAGTAGCTGAAAATACTTCAATGAGCCTACACAAGCACCTGGCTGCAGGTAGCTTTACTGTAGGTGAGGCTGTGCAGGGTACACAGTACAGTAGCTGGAAATACTTCAATGAGCCTACACAAGCACCTGGCTGCAGGTAGCTATACTGTAGGTGAGACTGTGCAGGGTACACAGTGCATTAGCTAGAAATACTTCAATGAGCCTACACAAGCACCTGGCTGCAGGTTGCTATACTGTAGGTGAGACTGTGCATGGTACACAGTACAGTAGCTGGAAATACTTCAATGAGCCTACACAAGCACCTGGCTGCAGGTAGCTATACTGTAGGTGAGATTGTGCAGGGTACACTGTACAGTAGCTGGAAATACTTCAATGAGCCTACACAAGCACCTGGCTGCAGGTAGCTTTACTGTAGGTGAGGCTGTGCAGGGTACACAGTACAGTAGCTGGAAATACTTCAATGAGCCTACACAAGCACCTGGCTGCAGGTTGCTATACTGTAGGCGAGACTGTGCAGGGTACACAGTACAGTAGCTGGAAATACTTCAATGAGCCTACACAAGCACCTGGCTGCAGGTAGTTATACTGTAGGCGAGACTGTGCAGAGTACACAATACAGTAGCTGGAAATACTGTAAAAACACCTGCCTGCCTGTCAGTATATTAGGAAGAGAAGAACAGGATCTAGCTAAACTGAATACAGTGTGTTTGTGTATATATATATATATATATATATATATATATATATATATATATAACACCTGGGATGCATATATATATATATATACACAATACACTGTAACTGCAGCTAACTGACTCGACCTGCCTACTCTATCTATCTTAAATCAAATGACACTGTCTGTCTCTCTCTCTCTATCTCTCTATCTGAACGCTGGAACACACTACACAGGGCCGCCGTGCAGGCGGCCTTATATAGTGTGGGGTGTGTACTAAACCCCCTGAGCCATAATTGGCCAAAGCATCCTTGGCTTTGGCCAATTACGGCTCTCTGTTCAGACGGCACTGTGATTGGCCAAGCATGCGGGTCATAGTGCATGCTTGGCCAATCATCAGCCAGCAACGCACTGTGATGCCACAGTGAATTATGGGCCGTGACGCGCCACTCGAATTTGGCGCGAACGGCCCATATCATTCGTAATTCGGCGAGCAACCGAACACACAATGTTTGAGTCGAACATGGGTTCGACTCGAACACGAAGCTCATCCCTAATCCTTATAAAGATTGAGCAATGATATGGGTGCAGAAGTAAAAATGTAAATAAAAACTGATTAAAAAACTAATATAGTTCAAATAAACAGTAAGTAGTTCCAGGTGCCACCAATCAGCTGAAATGTGCAACGAATCGGATGCACATCAGAAAGTGATAAGTCCCATGTGTAAGTGGAATAGCTATAGCAGGAGAAGGCTTCTATACTGAATCCAGTGTGCTATCCTCAGACTGATGTACCTCCACCATAGCACCTCGTGGACAGCCCCTTTTGGATATATTCTTACTACAAATATGGTTTTAATAAAGCCTGTAGTCTTCTTTGATATGATCCGCTCTGTAACTGCTGCTGATCGCTCTCTCTCAGTTTCTGGACCTTCACTTAGCACCATGTATCATGTAAAACAATAGGGGAGGCTCTCCATAGTGTAATATTGTTTATTAATATAAAAATTTCCCCCCTTACAGAAATGTGCTTACAATGATTCAAGATAAAAAGAGCCTGTCACATCAATTACGTTTGCTCACCGCTGGTCGGAGCGCTGGCGTACCGCCCACCTCGATGAGTCCCGGGATGACGCTTGGTGTGTACAGCTGTAGGGTCACGTGGTCACCGCTGGTCGGTCACGCCCTACCACAATAACCTGTCATTATTGCTTCACGTTTTACTTGTCAAGTGGACTGTTTCTGCATATTACCTTATCTCTACATTACGAGTTTAATGTTGAAGAATGGATGGGTATAGCACTTAATGATTTATCATTTGCATGAATGAACACTCATCATGAGTGCTGTTAATACTTCTGTTTTTTAAGAAAGTATACATCTAATGTTGTGGGATAATTATTGTGCACCAAAGAACCACACATTCACGCACATATGCTAAATCTTCTAAAGAAAAACTCCACGTCCCATGCTTGTGGCTCTGCTTCTGCCGAGTAGTTGGTGCTGGAACTTTGCAAACACTATTGGGCAGGAAATTATTCCATAGGGCAACAACAAGAGATTGGCCTCATGTACTGGGATCTAGAGATGCTTATAGTTTTCACCATGTATTCACATCAAGATTGGACATGACAGCATTCCATTTAAAACTGGAGACATTTAGAGGCAAAATAAGGTAATTTACAGGAAAAAATATAATTATTTTATTGATCTTTATAAATATTCTTTAAGGTTGATAGCAAACTAGATTTTCAAGTTGTAGTTATTTGAATCTGTCAGTACTGTAAAAGTCTGTTTCACTAAAATAGACAGTGCTGATGAGTTAATTCAGACAGGCACAATGATCTCATGAATACTGCAAATATACCTTGGGCTAGATGGTGTGCTGTGACCAGCCCTATGAAATCAAATGGTTAGGCTGTCAAAAAGGCTTCAGTGAATTGGTGCTGTGGAGTTGTGTATGAAACCTCTAATAGCACTGGTACTAAGAAATCTGGAGCATGCAGAACTATAGGGCAAACTGAGTGATTACAGTACCTTTAGAATTTCTTTTCTTTTTTTGTGTGCTAGTACTCCTCCCAACCAGACTATTCCTAGAACAAAATCAGGTTCCAGCAGCAGACTTTTGTATCTTACCCACTGAAACAGCCAGCCTTACTGATGGCGAGTTATTGTAATCACTTAATAAGCTAATCAACATTTAGAGGAAGAAGGAAGCATGGAAGCATCTGTGTCAAGAGAAGTCCAGTTAAGCAATGTAATGTCCAGCGTGGCAGCCATTTTGAGAAGATGTGGACGCTCGTAGCCATGTGCGCGGCCGGCTTTTTCCCTTTATGATTATAGCGGGTCACTGCTGGCAAAAGGAGACGTGGCCCTTGATTGCTCGATGGGGAGTCCTCCATGGATGGAGGAGGTCCCCCGCCTATTGGAGGATCCTCATAGTGTGGGTGTTGATGGGTGTGTCCTCGGGATGCCCAGGAACTACATTAGGCTGGAGGTTCATAGGTCTTTCCCTCAGCCACTGGTCTCAAAAGCCAGAAACTCAGCAGCGTGTATTGACAGAGTGAGTACCCTGTAGTGTTGTATGGAGCATGCTATAAGTGAGCTAAAGGAGCGATGGACTGATATAATATTGATTTTTTGTTTCAGTCATGTTTTAGAGTTTGGTCTGTCTGATCTTTACATGTGAAGGGGAGTGGATTCTTGGCAGTCTGCATTTTGGCTAATACGAATGGGCTCCCTCTATGTACATTACAAGTCCAGTCCCTAGAGGCTTTATATTATAGACATGGTACCGAGAAACCTAAGTGTGGTGGCTGTCTTTTCTCGCTGTTGGTGGTCCTACATTAGAACTTAATAAAAGTGAGTATTATTTTTCTTGGGGGAATAAAAGTAAGTTTGAGATACCATCTTGAATGATTTGAAGCTGCGGTGCTTTATTACTATTGTTTTCTGATATACCTACGGATTTACTTCTTCCCCTTCTTTCTAGAAGGGTTTTACTTAAATCTAATTGTAAGTACATCCAAATACCTATGCATGTAATTTATAATTATGTATACTTCGTTTTCTGAGATTTTGCATTGTTTAACTGTCACAAATGAATATGGCAATCTGAAGAAGCGGTATTTCATTGCGAAATGTGTTATTGATCCATTATATTTGACAGTAATTCTTTGCATAGGATGTTTTCATCTATGATCTAAAATGTGTTACATTTTTTATGCTATTTTAGCATAAAAAAGGTAAAGAATTTTTTTCTTTGTACAATAACACTTATGACTTTTTATAAGATGTTTTGGTGTACCTTGTAAGCTATATTAATACTGGCAGGTCACCCTGGAACACCCATTTTTTCCCTTTTTTGTTCTTTACTAAGTAAATGTCATTCATTTGATTTCCAAAGCACTGACAGAATAATTGTATTTTGCACCGTGTTTGTAGCTTAAGGCTTGGATAACTTTAAGGAAATGTGTATTCCACTTATAACAGCACAGTCGCTGGGATTTATTTGGACTGCCATATACATTTTAGTTCACTTGTTCTTTATTAGAGCAGTATGAGCAGTGCCAGTTCAACACAGACACTAATGTATGTGGAATATGGTATGGATTCATGTTAGGTCAAAGAACTCTGGCTTGGCACTGAAGTGACTGAAGCATCCTTCTCTAGCGATTATTCTGGGCGATATTATTGGATGGATATACTTTTATTTCTCCCATGCTGCAACCACTCATGTTCCTCCCCTTCGGGTTTTCGTGGGTCCACTTTCCACGGCTCCCTGACCAGATGTTTCCTGGCAAGGACACTCATTTTAATAAGTGCCATGTGCATTTAATTATTGCTGATTTTGATTATTCTTGGCGATATTATTCGATGGATATATTTTTATCTCCCCTCATGCTGCAACCACTCATGTTTGTCCCCCTTTGGGTTTTCACTGGACCACTTTACACGGCTCCATGACCATACGTTTCTTGACAGGTCACTTATTGGAATTAGTGCCATGTGCATTTACTTATCGTTGATTTAAATTTATTGTTACTTGCACATTACTCCTGAGGAAGTAAGTGTTGACTCACAAACGCATAGAGTTTTCAAGATACAATCTTCTATCTACATATGTCTTAATACATTGTACTTTTTATATGTACAGTTATGTAATCATTACAAGTCAGAGTCACACCCTACCAATTGCACTCTATGGGATGAGTGTTTTATTTATTTATCAATAAACGTTATTATGTCTATAATGTCTACAATGATTATGGGTGATGCACCTCATTTAAAGTCCCAGGACATATTTATGTCTTTTGTATTATTAGAGCAGTAATAGCTGAGTAATGGTGCATACACACGAGCGGACTTTCCGGCATACAATCCGACCGTGTGTAGGCTCCGGCGGACTTTTCAGACAGACTTTTTCCCAAAAGTCCACCGGACCTAGATTTGAAACATGTTTTAAATCTTTCCGTCGGACTCAGTTTCTGACGGAAAGTCCGCTCGTCTGTGTGCTGGTCAGACGGAAAGCCTGCTCGTCTGTATGCTGGTCCAATGGACCAGATACAACGCAAGGGCAGGGTATTGCATTTCACGCTCGCTGCAATAGGAAAAACAAATTTTCCTATTGCGGCGAGCGCGGGGCATACCAGGCCCTTAGGTCTGGTATGGATTATAAAGGGAAGCCCCTACGCCAAAAAAACGGCGTGGGGTCCCCCCTAGAATCCATATCAGACCCCGATCCGAGCACGCAGCCCGGCCGGTCAGGAAAGGGGGTGGGGATGAGCGAGCGCCCCCCCTCCTGAACCATACCAGGCTGCATGCCCTCAACATGGGGGGTGGGTGCTTTGGGGGAGGGGGCACCCTGCGGGGCCCCCCCACCCCAAAGCACCTTGTAGGGGCTTCCCTTTATAATCCATACCAGACCTAAGGGCCTGGTATGACCCGCGACGGGGCTCGCAAGGTGTCAATCTCGCCGATAAAAGCGGCAAGATTGACTTCCTTTTCTAGTCCCGTCATACCTGAGTCACGTTTAAAATGAACAGACTTGTTCGTGTGTGGGCAAGTCCGTTCATTCTGAAAGTCCGCCGTAACTCCAGCGAAAGTCCGTCAGAAAGACGGGCGGACATAGCCCGCCGGAAAGTCCGGTCGTGTGTGGGCAAGTCCATCCGTTTTTAAGTCCGGCACACCTGGCGGACAAAGTCCATCGGAAAGTCTGCCGGATCAAGTATGCCAGAAAGTTTGATCGTGTGTACGTTGCTGTGAAGCCTGGAATTACACAGAGCCTGCAGGGAGGAGCAAGGTCTTGTGGGAAATTTAGTCCCCAGAGAGACTGTAACTGGTGTTGCAGGGTGTTTTGGAATTACAAGCCCCAGCAAGACCAGGGAGCTGCAGAAAAGGGAAAGGCAGAGAGTTCATGGGCTTAGGGCAGTTGTTTGGAAGGCGATGTTCCGTAGCACATGTCTCTGAAAGGAATGGGCCGAACAGACCCCAGAGCAGTGATTTTTTTATTTTTAAAGTGAAAGCCAAAAAATGAAAAAATCCTTCCAATATAGTGCCTGGGGGGTCCCCTTAGTCTACCTATAAAATGGCAAATCTGCACCATGTCTAGAATCTGCTGCAGCAATAATTGCATTTATAAAGCCAAAAAAATCAACATTTTTCCTGCAAGCTGCCTTTATTTTGCTCAACACCTTCCCACCATAACCCTACAGAGGCAATCTTGATGAAAGCAAGAATTGGTCTTGCTGTAAAAAATTGCAATGATATGCACCTGTCAAACAGGTGCAGAAAAATTGGTCTTTGGGTGTCGGTAGTGCCTTCCCACCTAACCCTATAGAGGAACTCTTGATGAAAGCAAGAATTGGCCTTGCTGTAAAAAATTGCAATGATATGCACCTGTCAAACAGGTACAGAAAAATGACTCTTTGGGTGTCGGGGGCACCTTCCCACTGTAACCCTATAGAGGTGCTCTTGATGAAGGCAAAAAAAATTGCCATGAATCAAACAGGTGCTGAAAAATTGGTCTTTGGGTGTTAATTGTGCCTATGAAACCTATACCAAAAACATTTTTCTAGGTGAAATGATTGAACACCCTCAAATCCAGGCAGCCTCAAAGTCTTGCAGAGATTCCACATCCCAAAAAGACGTAATCAGTGACATCGGCATCAGGGACTTCATAGCTGGTAATCCAGGACTAATTCATTTTAATAAAAGTCAAACGGTCAACGGAGTCTGTGGACAGACGTGTTCTATGATCTGTAATGAAACCTCCTGCAGCACTGAAGGCCCATTCTGAAAACATGCTGGATGCAGGGCAGCTCAACAGCTCAATAGCATACTTGGCAAGTTCTGGCCAGTGGTCTATTCTCATGACCCAGTAAGTCAGTGGATCGTCAGCTGGAAAGCAGCTCTAAATCTCTGTTTTGGCCCCGAGGTAATTGTCCACCATGTGATGCAAACCCTGCTGATGTGAAAACTGACAGCTCTAGGCGGCGACGACTAAAAAAATTCTGAAATGCCTCACTTAGGCGGACACCTTCTCCAACGCTCATCTCTTGACCAACACAAGACTCAAAACAATGTTTTCCACGACACTGTAGCCTACCAGAGTCAGGAAAAACGTTCAATAAAATCCTTTTTAACGTGTCCTCAAGAGATTTTATCTTCTGTACTCTCTATGGGGACAGGATGAGTCCTGAGACCTTCCCCTTATAATGATGGTCAAGGAGGGTTGCCAACCAGTAATCATCCCTCTCCTTTATGCCACATATTCTTAGGTCCTTTCGCAGGCTTTGAAACATGAGGTTGCCCATGTGCCTCAAATTTGCCAAGGCTTGAGAAGCAGACTCCTCGGGGTCACTCAGGATGAAAGCATCTGTAACTTCCTCCTCCCAGCCACGTACTACTCCCAAGGGTCCTGGGGTTGGAAAGCCATCGCTTACAGATTGACGCATGTCTTCCTCTTATTCAAAGCCTATGAAAGTGCCAGAATCCTCCTCCTCATCCTCCTCCCTCTCTCCTCCTGTGTGTTCTCTGACATAGGAATGATGGTGTCTTGATAAAGTAAGCCTTGAGAGGAAATGAAGTCCTCCTCTTCCCCTTGCTGCTCTGCCTCCAGTGCCCTGTCCATAATGCCACGCAGAGTCTGCTCCAGCAGGAACACAACAGGGATTGTGTCACTGATGCATGCACTGTCACGGCTCATCATCCTTGTGGTCTCCTCAAATGGTGACAATACAGTGCATGCATCCTTAATGATCAGCCATTGGTGTAGAGAAAAAAAGCCGAGGCGGCCTGAGCCTGTCGTCATGCCATATTCGCACAGGTACTCGTTGACTGCCCTCTGCTGCATGTATAGCCGCTGCAGCATTGACAAAGTTGAGTTCCACCTGATGAGCATGTCACAAATCAGGCGGTTTACGGGCAGGTGGATTTCCCGCTGAATTTCAGCCATCCGAGCACTGGCTGTGTATGACCGCCTGAAAAGGCTACAGACTCTTCTGACCAGCTTTAGCACATCTTGCAACCCTGGGTACGTATTTAGGAAATGCTGCACCACCAAATTGAAGACATGTGCCAGGCATGGCACATGTGTCAACTTTCCCTGTCTATGGGTGGGCACATTTGTTGCTGGCCCCCTTACAGTGCCAAGGGAATGTCTGCCTCTCCTTGTTGTCCTTCCAGACATTATTGGGAGGGGCGGTGCTTATAAGCAAATGTAAAGAAGTTGAAATTTGTACGTAGATGCACTTTAATCAATGTAAAGAGTTGTTTGGTGCCCTTTAATTTGAGTACTCACACTACACAGACACACTCCATGGATACACTATAATATACTGCTATATGATGCACCAAACGTACAGTGACGCACAGAACTATATGCATGGGAGTGACGCCATCACAGCTTTGGCCAATCACAGCGACGGAGCCGCGATACCCGGAAGTAACCCCCGGGAGAGATATCGCTGGGCCGGAGGGGGAGATGAGGACGGCTGCGGGGGCTTCATTCTTGGGTAAATAATTCATAATGAGCTAGTATGCTATGCTTACTAGCTCATTATGGCTTTGTCTTGCAGGGGTTTTTTTTATTTTTTTTAACAGGGTTTACAACCACTTTAAGTGCTGTGCTGTCAGTGCTCAAATGCTTCTATCTTCTCCTGGTCTTCTTTCTGGGTTTGCTCAGTTTGGCTGCTTGAATGGCCAGGCCACAGTGACACTCACTACTGCGCATGCTCATAGAAATCACTTCATCACGGCCCAGAGCGTTGCTGTGAATATACTCTGAGCTGCACATGTGTGGGTATATGTACATTACCATTGACAGGCAGATGAAAGCATTTATGACAAGAGATCTTTAGGGTCTCCTCTGTTGTAAAAACCTTGCCTATGTAATTGTTTTAAACTTTTAGTTAATGATCACTTTGAGTTCTTCCCACCCAGTCAACTGTACATAAACGGCCGGATGGGCCTTTCGTTGTTCGGAGTGGATGTACAGGACGTCCCACAGTCAAGACAGGATCGGGATATGGTCGCTTTGATTGGCTTTCCCGATCCCAATCACAGACTTCAAAGTGTAAACAGAGACACGTGTCTCTGTGTCAGTTCTCCCCACTGAAGGGGAATGTGCAAGGTCTGTGGTTCATAAGGTCTGTGACATCTCTGTGTGTAAGGATGATTTTACACACAGAGCTGTCACAAATCCCCCCAAACACACAGTACACCAATCACCACTGTCCCTGTCCCTATATACATCTGTCACAGTGCCCCCATAAACATCTGTACCAGTGCACAAAACATCTGTGAGTGTCCCATCACATCTGTACTAGTGCACAAAACATCTGTCAGTGTCCCATCATATATGTACCAGTGCAAAAAGCATCTGTCAGTGTCCCATCACATATGTACCAGTGCACAAAACATCTGTCAGTGTCTCATCACATCTGTACCAGTGCAAAAAACATCTGCAATAGTGTACCCTTGTGACAGTGTCGTCTGTCAGTGTCTGCCGGTGGCCGATTAAAAATCTGTCAGTGTACAAGTGTATAAAAACATCTGTCAGTGCACCAGTGTCCCACCAATAAATAAATAAAACATTTAAAGCACCCCCCCATGCTCGCTTGCAAAGGCACACGTTGGTCCCGTATGCATACGTAAACAGCGATAGCACCACACATGTGAGGTATTGCCATGAACATCAGAGCGAGAGCAATACTTCTAGCACCAGACTGCTGTGTAACTCTAAACTGGTAACCAATAAAGGCTAATAATGCGTCGCCTATGGAGATTTTCAAATACCGTAGTTTGGAGTCATCTCACAAGCGTGCACAGTTAAAGAGTGATATGTTTGGTATCAATTTACCCAGCACAACACCATATTTTATATTTGACCAAAAATGTGGGTATTATATTGTCTCTGTGTACATTGAAATTCATTAAAATGTATTTATGCGCTAGTGTGTAAAATTGCGTTTGAAAAACAGCTGCACAAATACCGTGTGACAAAAAAATTGGCAAAACCCACCATTTTATTCTCTAGGGTCTCTGCTGCAAAAATATATAATGTTTGGGTGTTCTAAGTCCTTTTCTAGCAAAAATACAGATTTTTACTTGTAATTGTAAACAAAAAGTGTCAAAAGAAGGTCTGGTCTTAAACTGAATAATGGCTGAAGGTGTTACTTGGATGTTGGGCCTCTCTATGTGGCCAGGCTGTGAAAAAGTCTCACACATGTGGTATCGCCATACTCAGGACAAGTAGCAGAATGTGTTTTGGAGTGTAGTTGCAAGTATGCCTATAACTTGTTAATATGACATTTTGTGAAAAAAAAAATCTTAATTTTCAATGAATTGTGGGAAAAAAGTTTTCAAAAAACTTGTCATGCCTCTTACTAAACACCTTTGACTGTCTACTTTCCAAAAAGGGGTAATTTGGTTAATATCTGTACTGTCTTGACATGCTAGGGCCTCAAGAAATGAGCTGTCAGTACATCAGTTTTCAATAATTGGTACCATAGCTTGTAGATTCTTTAACTTTCACACAGACCAAAAAATATACACTGATTTGGGTTATTTTTACTAAAGAAATGTAGCAGTATAAATGTTGGTCAAAATTTATGAAGAGAAATTACTAATTTGCAAAGTGTTATAACAGAAACGAAGAAAAACGCATTTTATTTCAAAATTTTCTGTATTTTTTATTTGTAGCACATACAATAAAAACCCAGTGGTGATTAAATACCACCAAAAGAAAGCTCTATTTGTGTGAAAAAAATTATAAAAATTTACATTGGGTACAGTGTTGCATGACAATTGTCATTCAAAGTGTGAAAGCACTAAAAGCTGAAAATTGGCCTGGGTAGGAAGGGGATGAAAGTATCCTGTATTGAGGTGGTTAAAGAGTAACACCACTTTACTAAGAAAAAAATATTTCCCTCTAAGTGGTCTATGTACATTGCAAGGATTTTATCAAACTTTGTTGCAGATTCCTAACATTTGGTATTCTGAAGGAATAGCTGTTTGTCCCTGCGGGGCTCCATTGAGAAAAATTGCAGGGTCTGCATCCTGACTTTCTGATCTTTGGTGATCATGTGTCTGAGAAGTGCATACATACAAGAGATCAGCAGTCTGAGTGGTCACTCCATGATGGGAACTAGAGAAGAGGACATTATGGACTTTAAGGACTTTCTACAAGATGGAGGTATGATAACTAATGGGGCAGGGAGGCACTACAGTAAGAGTTTGATTGAAACTGTAAACCATGCTAGAAGAGATGTAATCTTCTGTGTGCTGTAATAAAGTTTTTTTTTTTTTCAAATAAGGATATGATGATTGTTGCCATCAGCAATTGCCTGGTCTAATTTTATTCCACTCACTATACAGAGAATGGTTGCATGCATGACATATCACAGAACTTGGTTCACACCAGGAGATAAGACAATATAGAGGGTAGATGCAGTACAAAAGTCTGATATGTGGTAAAGCTAACCAAAAGGCTATACGGCCACTGCTAATAACTACAGTACTGGTGTCTATATACGTATATCAGCCAGCCAGTCAGGACACTGAGGTGACATGGCATAGGTAACGGATGGCTGGAGATTAATATGAGTCCAACTTGTAGCATGGAGTATTCTAGGGACCCAGCCTGTAATATCGTAAAGAATGGAGTGAGGCCTCAGGAGAGAAACACAGGATATGTACATAGACTAGCTTCCTGGGAATCAAGTTTGACATACATGTGGCATCAACTCAGAAATGCTGCACGGGTGCGGGAAGCATTGAGAGACTGTGTCCATAGTATACAGTGTGAGAAGTTATGGAACTGTGCCATGGATGACAAGGATGTCTGCTTGGAGAAGTGCCGCCTCTACAGGAAGCACTGGCTTAACTCTTTAATCGTGTATAGGCACCTGCCTCTGTTAGACATGGGGAGCATGAGCATGCACTCCTCCCCATCTCTGCCTGGCATGGCCAAAAACAGTGAGCCTGGGGGTTAAAGGGGCTAGACGATGTTGGATGATGTTGTTGACCTTCAGCCAGAAAGCCAAGCTCTATCTGACTTGCTGCAGCTTTCAATGAACACTGTGAAAAGCTCACAGTGTGCAATGAAAACAAAGTAAGTAAATATAGTACAGGAGAAGAGACTGTACAACTGAGAAAATAATGGCATTAATAGAAAGTATGGCTTTAGTCAAATCTATTCTAAATAGATCTTCCAAGGTTCAGTGCTAGATGGATGAGGGATGTGAAAAGAATATGTGAGAAAGATGGCGCAATGCGTCGTGGATGGAGATTTTATAAACTTCCCTGCAATTTTTTAGAACGCATGACAAATCATAGATTGATTGATTCCTTCATGCTTCAGACTCTGGTTAAAGTGTAAGTACAACTAAAATGATTTGCAGGAGGCAGAGGAGCTTACAGTTTTGGATAGACAAGGAGAGGATAAGAACACCTTACTGCTACCAGGCAGAAAATATGGGAGGATCTCCAACAGCAATACAAACAGAAATATGTTGATAATCTCCTCTTCTGGTAATCTACCACTGGTGCTGCCTTCTCCTCCCTCCTCTGAAAGCCCCCCTAGCAAGCCAGGTGTTAAGGAGGGACCCATGCGTGTGCTCTTCCGAGCAGGGCTGTGTACGTGTATAGACACACACAATGTCGGTAGGTTATGTCCCTGGTCCCTTTTCACAGGTGTTTGACAGCAGCAGGAACCTATGGCTCCACTGCCCTCAATGTCTCTTGTGAAAGCAGGAAGTAAGAGAAGCGAGGCTGCATCTGAGGCAGCATTTTATCGGTGACAGAGCCAGGAACGTGTTTGGGGGCGTGGGCAGGGGGACCAGTTAGTGTATTTTTTGTTACCTTAATGCAGAGAATACATTAAGGTAAAAAAAAAAACACCTTTAGACTTTAGAACCACATTAATACCGCTTTAAGGGGCACATCAATACAGTAATATTTTCATCATTTATCTAGAAATAATTTCAAACCCTTATCAATAAGGTCTTTTTAGTGACTGTTTTAGTGATTTCTCTTCTTGATTTTATCCCTTCACTCTTCCTGCACTTACCTCACTTATCCTCCCCTTCCCTCGCCTTTTTTCTCTACCCCACCCCTTGTGTTTTTCAAATGCTACATCTTTAATCAATCAATGCTAACCATGCTTGAGTATAACTATGGAGGATTCAGAACCACACTATGAATATTAACCACTTGCTGGCCAGCCGCCGTCATTATACTGCGGCAGGTCGGCACAATATCGTGAACTGTCGTAGCTGTACGTTGGCTCCTTTAAGCGCGCACGCGCCCGCTGCACTGCGGGGGTGCCGATGCTCGTGACCACGAGTAATTGCTGACACGAGAAGCAGAACAGGGACATGTGTGTGTAAACACACAAATTTCTGTTCTGTGAGGAGAGGAGATGCAGATCGTGAGTTCCTAATAGCTAGGAACCACGGTCTGTCATCTCCTATAGTCAGCCCCCTCCCCCCACAGTTAGAACACACAGTCAGGGAACACAGTTAACCCCTTAATCGCCTCCTAGTGTTAACCCCTTCCCTGCCAGTGACATTTATATTGTAATCAGTGCATTTTTATAGCACCGATCGCTGTATGATTGTCAGTCGTCCCAAAAATGTGTCAAAAGTGTTTGACGTGTCCGCCACAATGTCGCAGTCATGATAAAAATCGCAGATTGCTGCCATTACTAGTAAAATAATAATAAAAATGCCATAAATCTATCCCCTATTTTGTAGATGCTATAACTTTTGCGCAAACCAATCAATATACACTTATTATGAATTTTATTACCAAAAATATGTAGAAGAATACATATCGGCCTAAATTGAGAAAAAAATTAGCCTTTTTTTTTTTTTTTTAATGGGGATATTTATTATAGCAAAAAGTACCAAATATTGTGTTTTTTTTTCAAAATTGTATCTGTTTTTTTGTTTTTAGCACAACAAAAAAATAAAAACTGCAGAGATGATCAAATACCACCAAAAGGCCACACCTTTTTTGGGAATATTTGCAGAATACTTTTTTTTTTCTGAAAGGATCAAATATCACAAAAAAACTGTTCTGTGCATTAAAGTGGTAGTAAACCCAAAACAAAAATGTAAGTTGTTACAGAGGTACCACCAAAAGAAAGCTCTATTTGTGGGAAAAAAAAGGACGTCAATTTTGTTTGGGTACAGCGTCGCACGACCGTGCAATTGTCAGTTAAAGCGACGCAGTGCCGTATTGCAAAAAATGGCCTGGTCATTGAGCAGTCAAATCTTTCGGTGCTGAAGTGGTTAAATCTGTCTTATTGTCTTGTAAAGGTCATTTTCTGCTGTTTACCATGGCACATTTTGTTCCTGTAGTGCCTTAAGTGACTGGAATATTTAGAAAAAAATCAATAGCTAAAGAAAAAGTAAGTTCACACATCTATTAGAATATTAATAATATTTAAGTTTATGATTAATTTAGTGCAGCCCAAATGAAGGACACTATTATACGAAAAAACCATGACTGTAATGGAATTCAAAGGCTGATACTGACCTAAACTTAGAGAGACCCCTTCTTGACTAGATCTGATCCAATTCATAAATCAAAAGGCAAGTCTCTGTTCACAAATACATACATACATAAAGAACTCTATTTGAAGCATAACATTTGGTAGTCTTTAATGCGTGTCTGTATAGGCAGTCTCTGGGAATATAAATCTCACAAACCCCTTGCTGAGTTCATAAATTCACTAAAAGAACTTCAAATAACAGCTTGCATTGCACACAGCAGATATGCAAATAGCATCACCGGAGCCTGCCGAAGCTGTGCCATTGATAGGTATGTATTTTTCAAGCAACACAGTTTTCCATTATATAATCAGAATATATGTATGCCTATCATGATAGTGGTGTATATTTGGTTGGTACAACTGATGAAAGCAAGGTGATGCAGCCCATGTATGTAGAACAATGTAGAACAATGTAGAACAAAAATACATAAAATAAGAGCTATTGCCACTGATAATTATTCAACATGGCTGCACATTGAGCAAATGTAGTATTGCATTAATCTAAATGCTAATCAAATCAGTGTAGATATGATACTTCAACTAGCAATCTGGTGTATGATCAAACATTATTTGTATGGTGACAGATTGACTTTTATGAACGTTCTATGTAATACCTCTTAAATATTTCCCAAGGCAAAAATCAACATACCACCTGTGACGGACCGCTTGGCACCCCTCTTGGGTGCTTTCATCAGTATACAGCTTCCTCCAGTCTGGAACCAGGAACTAGGTATTATAGCTGAATTTTGCACCCAAGATCTAGAGGACACTAGCTTAGGTGCAAACTGGAACTGACTTTATTGTAAACTCACACAAAATATATAACACTCAAAATAAGGTAAGAGATTAACCACATATTGAAAACTGTAAACAGTACGATAATTAACACAGCTAAGGAGCAGCCAACATGCCCATAAACAGTAAGCTATTTACAATTAGTCACCTAGACAAGCCTAGGTGACTTAGGTCACTGCCCATCCAGGCAATCCTTTGATTATTCAGGGATCCCACCCCACCTCAGACTGTCTGGCACCAGTCTGCAACAGTCTATTAGACGGAAACTCATACAATTTCCCAGTAGTCTGAAAAAGTGGAATTAATTTATCTTCATAGATTTAATGAGGGATATTGTTGATAAATATTTCTGTCCCAAGTGGAGGAGCTTCTCCAACTCAGTCTGCAGGAGGGCTACCATATTTCTCTCTTACCATTAACCTGTACAAGAATAATATTACACCTTTCCATCCACTCCAGAAGGGAAGCCTTGTTGTCCTTTAGAGAATTAATCCAAGCCTTGCTCTCAGTGTTCATCACTGTCTTGAATATTCAGTCAGAATAAGTTGTGCCTTTTTAAGGACAGGTTTCCCGCACAATAATTATCATTGAGTAATTTTTAACGAAGATATTTTTAAGATACAAAATCAATCAATATGACACAGTCTATGCTTGTGAAACTTATTCACGGAGACGTGTGGTCATACGAAATAGAAATTTATTGGTAAACAAACACAAATAATCACATGAAATTACGATACCGATTGGGTTACATGAACGTCTTGAAAATCAATAAAAACACTTGCAAAATGGGCGTACCGTCCCTTTGACATAATACCACCATGATAACTTCTCGGTGGAATCAATAACCTTGTGAACTTGACAATTAAACAGAACATCTGTATTTCACACGTACAACCGTTACTATACTGCAGGTAAGTGGTTAAAATTGTGAAATAAATTAGACGTTTGTTCTGTCAATAAATGTGGCAACTATGCAAAAAGAAAAATATAATGAAAAATTTGAATCTTTAGAGAAAAATCTACAAGGCGGTTATTGATTCGGGAGAATGATTATCAATTGTAAAATATTCAATACATCAATATTTGAGAGAACATATCAATATTTGAGAGAACATACAAGATAAAATCAACATGACATAATTACCCATTCCAGGATGGCTACAGTTCCTATTGGCTGGTTACCAGAGTTAAGATGGCTGCCGTAGTTTTAAAAATGGATACTTTTAAAGAGGATTTACTTCTTGTGACCTCCGAGTTCTAAGTATTAGGTGTTGAGGAATCTTCATGAATGTAAAGATATGTATTCATGCATGGTGCATGAGTGTCAGTCTGGGAGTCTGTGTGTCTCCCAGTGTCCCCCCTTCAGGGTGGATCCCTGAGCTCTCCCCCTGAGCTCTCCTCCTCCTTTCTCTCTTTCTCTCTGTCTTACTTGCCTCTAAATACCATTTCAGATAATAAGACCATAAAAATTATAATGGCTCTGCCCAAAAGGACGTGGCTCAATTCCCATTGGGTTAGGAGACTTAATTATTAACTTCCTCTGGAAATTTAGTGAGTTCAAATAATACCACCTTCAACCACCAGGTGTCTCACACGTGTTTTGAGTCTATCTTTTTAAGTTAATACGTTCTATTTTCATAAGGTGTATAATGGTAAGGATAGTATATACCTTTAAATATTCTGGTAATCGGTCTAATGTAAAATACACTCAGTATAAGTTTGATTAATCCTCATTACATAACTTGGTTATATAACTGTAACTCTATAAATGTATATCTGTAAAAACTGGTCTATCTATGAAATACACACGTTGTTATATATTTCATCAATACCACATAAAAATGATTATCTATATGGATACCTGTATCACTTCTGGTATCTCCACTGAACATTTGTTTATCTTAAGTGTAGGCTACAATCTTATATGATTATAATCATGATTATATGTTTTTCCTAATACTAATTCGTTACTTAAAATACTTCTACTTATAAAATCAAATTTTTATATCCATTTTCTTCATAGCAAAGATGCCAACATTATAATATGTCTCTGTGACCTACAATGTCATAGATAGTTTAAAATGACTTTATAATAACCTTATCGATACTTTAAAATATTTTTGACTGGCACAATATTCAACTTTCTCTAACGTGTTGAGATGGACCATGAACATTCTCACTGGGTGTTTAGAAATGACTTGTTTGTCTAAACCATCCTAAAAGTTCATACAATGAGTTTTGTTAGCCAAGGTGTTAGCTATTTAAACAGTTCTTCACTCGAACACAATAAGTTAGGTTATCTCTATGCGAGAAAAGTCTATATAACCTTGTGTCCTGTGGCAGCTTTTGTTTATTCACCATACAATGTAAATATCTCCTTGTTTTGTGACGAGGGCAGCCTTTGTTCCAACAGTTTCCTTTACAATACATGCTTGTAAAAGTCTTCAATATTTGAAGAAGTAGAGAAGGGCTTGTTCAAACATGAGAACATCCATTTTGTCCTAAAGGTCAAAAAGGGCAACAGTTCATCTGCTTTTTGAGGCCTAAGCATCTCTCATGTTTCTGCCAGGAAATATAAAATATGTTTCTTCATGAATTCACAACATCACGTTGTTGTCCATCATTAGAGAATGATCTGCTCTCTCCATAAGATCAGAGGCTGAACTGAGCTCTTCACCATGCTCTGACCGGGAGAAGCAGAACAAATCCCTGGTCTCCTCCATGGGCCATAATCAGTGGATAGGAGGCTTGCTCTTGGTCCCCTCCAAAAGCCTCTGTTCAAGTTGGGTCTGTCGCACCATCAATGTTTCATCAAATATATTATACACTCACATACAAACCACTATCAGGCAGGGTAACCAACCCCCACGACCACACAACCTTTTTAGGGAAAATTTGCAGAACGCTTTTTTTTTCTGAAAGGATCAAATATCACAAAAAACTGTTCTGTGCATTAAAGTGGTAGTAAACCCAAAACAAAAATGTAATATATTACAGAGGTACCACCAAAAGAAAGCTCTATTTATGGGAAAAAAAAGGACATACATTTTGTTTGGGTACAGCGTTGCACGACCGCCCAATTGTCAGCTAATGTAACGCAGTGCCACATTGCACAAAATTACCTTGTCAGGAAGGGGGGGTGTAAATCTTCCAGAGGTGAAGTGGTTAATGGGTGAGGCCAAAGCAACAGACAGGGTGGAATAGAGAAAACATATGAAGTAAATGCGACTTTTTAGGTACATCATAGTAACTACACTTACACTTAGATACATTTGAAACATCCTTGTATTAGTATTTGCTGTGACAGTGTGATTTCACAGCTCTCTCCAGGTTTTGTCATTCCTGGATTGGGCTCTGGAGTTTGGAGGTAGTCTTGGGAAGGATAAAGCTTCTGATCCTGTTGTCACATACCTGGTCTTGAAGTTGAAATGATGAGAGGGCTCTCCTTGCGGCTGAGTACTCAGCACCCCAGAGGATGGCAACAAGGGGTGCTGAGCCCAAAGAAGCAAAGGTTGCCAGCTGTACTGAAGATAAGGAGTGCTGTAGTGATGAGACCTATTCATATGAAAACCAGCTGGTCCTTGGGAGGATACTGGATTATGCAGGTGGAACACAACAGGGGAGTGACAGTAGGCAGATCACAGCCAGCAGGTCACAGCAGGCCGGGAAAAACAAGAGATGAGTTCAGGAGTGAGTGCCAGGGTCAGAACAATGTAGTAAGTAGAGGAGAGATCAGGAGCGTAGTCAGGCACTAGCCAGGAACATACACAGGAATCAGACAGGAACAGATCTGTGGAGCAACCCAAGGTCAGAGCCAGGAGAGAAGCAAGGGTAAGTAGAAGCAAACCGGGTCGGCAACAGGAAATCCAGTAGTATAAACACACAGGAACATGGGTAATAGGGAGCTGAAGACCAGTCAGCAAAGTCTGTGAGCATCTGTCATCCTTATAAAGGCCACAGGGCACCAAGAGCTATTGCTCATTTCCATTAAGTCTGCATGCATTTTTGTGCAGATGGGTGTGACCATGCTGCATGTTGGCAAATGTGCTAGATATCTAAGCCAATTTTCTCCAGCTTATCCCTCTAACACCTGTGTCTGGGTCTTGCCGAAGGCATGAGCAGTGGTGCTTCAAGAGCGATTCAAAAGGTCTGAGTTTGAGGCCTGAGAGCAGCAGTGCTGCAAGATAGAGCCAAAAGGCTAATTATCATTTATTTTCTTTGAGTTGATGGTGGAAATCTCTTCAGGGCAACAGTTTATTTTGTTGAACTCTTCTTTCGTTTTAAATAAAAGTGGGCTGCTAAGCCCTGAAACATAGTTATTGACTATCGTGGACTCACTGGAAAGTGCTACACACTTGAGCAATATCCCTGTATATCACAACACATACGTATTAAATTGTCATCCTCAAAAAGCATATTTAGACTGATTGTGTGAGAGTTGGGTACATCATATATCCTTCAAAGTATTGTCTCACATGAAATGATCCTAAAATCATCCAGAATTAATACACGAAGCCATATTATCTTGTTTATTAAAGAATTAGACTTTTCTTAACTCGTTTTGTGAAGTAAAGTCCACATCTTCAGGGTACTGTACATGTGCACAGGAGTTGATGTATCTAAAATTATATAAATGACTTGTTAAAAAAACACATTTATCATCAAATGTTGTATCGCAACACAACATTTTTATTGTACTTACACATGTAAATAACAGTTTTAAACCAAACCAGCCATGAAACATTAACACCCAAAATATCCACTGTTATGCACTGTCATAAGTCTGACCCGGGGACTGTGGGGAGATGAAGATTTTATATATATATATATATATATATATATATATATATATACACAGTATCTCATAAAAGTGAGTACACCCCTAACGTTTTTGTAAATATTTTATCATATCTTTTTATGTGACAACACTGAGATGAGCAACAATGTAAAGTAGTGTAGGAGTAGGAGTGTACAGCTTGTATAACAGTGTACTTTTCCTGTCCCCCTTGGGCATGGAGTTCACCAGAGCTTCAAAGGTTGCCAGTTGAGTCCCCTTCCATGCCTCCATGACAACGTCACGGAGCTGGTGAATGTTAGAGACCTTGTGCTCCTCCACCTGCCATTTGAGGTTGCCCCACAGATGCTCAATAGGGTTTATGTCTGTAGGCATGCTTGGCCAGTCCATCACCTTTACCCTCAGCTTCTTTAGCAAGGCAGTGGTCGTCTTTGAGGTGTGTTTGGGGTCGTTATTATGTTGGAATACTACCCTGTGTCCAGTCTTCGAAGGGAAGGGATCATGCTCTGCTTCAGTATGTCACAGTAGATGTTGACATTCATGGTGCCCTCAATGAACTCTAGCTCCCCAGTGCCAGCAGCACTCATGCAGCCCCAGCCAATGACACTCCCACCACCATGCTTGACTGTAGGTAAGACACACTTGTCTTTGTACTCCTCGCCTTGTTGCTGCCACACATGCTTGACACCATCGGAACCAAATAAGTTTATCTTGGTCTCATCAGACCACAGGACATGGTTCCCATAACCATGTCCTTAGTCTGCTTGTCTTAAGCAAACTGTTTGCAGGCTTTCTTGTGCATCATCTTTAGAAGAGGCTTCCTTCTGGGATGACAGCCATGCACACCAATTTGATGCAGTGTACGGCGTATGGTCTGAGCACTGACAGGCTGACCCCCCACCCCTTCTACCTCTGCAGCAATGCTGACAGCATTCATATGTCCCAAAGATAACCTCTAAATATTTTATGCTGAGCATGTGCACTCAACTTCTTTGGTCGACCATGGCAAGGCCTGTTCTGAGTGGAACCTGTCCTGTTAAACCACTGTATGGTCTTGGCCACCATGCTGCAGCGCAGTTTCAGGGTCTTGGCATTCTTCTTATAGCCTAAACCATCTTTATGTAGAGCAGCGATTCTTTTTTTCAGATCCTCAGATAGTTCTTTGCCATGAGGTGCCATGTTGAACTACCAGTGACCAGTATGAGAGAGTGGGAACAATAACACCAAATTTAAAACACCTTCTCCCCATTCACACCTGAGACCTTGTAATACTAACGAGTCACATGACCCCAGGGAGGGAAAATGGCTATTTGGGCCCAATTTGGACATTTTCACTTAGGGGTGTACTCACTTTTGCTGCCAGCAATTTCTTCAGTGTTGTTACATGAAAAGATATTTATATATTTATATATAAATATATATTATATATATATTATCAATAAAAGGATGTTGTAAATGTGCAAGTGTACTTGCCATGATGTATAAGGTGTGCTCCTCTTTTACCATGCTGAAGACAACAGACACAATGTAACAGACTGTATAGGTAACTGACATGTGTAGGTAACCAACATGTTGAAAAAGACTGCAGGAGGTCATTATAATGGTAAAAGATGACCAGACCAGAGACCACCAACATACTTAAGAGACAACAAGGGGCCGCTGATATGCTGAACGAGATCACTAAAAGCCTTGAAAATGACCAGCAGGTTAAAAAGACCCAAAAAGTACTGCTGCTCAGACAGCAGATGGTTGTCATTGGTTTGTACAGTAACTCTGTTCCAGTAACCACTTAGGTACATTCTGCCTTGGCCCGGTAAAGTCCGTCTACCAACTAATTTCTTGCTCATGCAAAAAAAAAAAGAAAATAGCGGCAGATGCACTCCAAGATATGATCCCCTTCCAACTTTATTGTGTAACTGGTTGATTAATCCACCTAAGCTCCTCCCATTAGCACACTTCACTCTGGAAATCTTGATTGTAGAGGTAATTGTTGTTTTATCAGCTATCAAATAGTTTACAGAGGTTGTCTTATACTGCCTCATATCAAACAATATATTATTATATTAATAATAAGATGGCAGATGGGAAGTTTGGTAACCTTTTACTTTGCTGCAATACTTTGCTATGCTGCATGTTACAGGATGGCATCAAACTAATGTAGCAAGATGTAAAAATAACATTCATTGAGGCCGCAGTAGGATAAGTACTGTAAATAGTGTTTCATCCATTACAGCAAATGATGCTAATGGTTGCAAGATCATATCACACCGTAATAGAAAATTACATCAAACAGAAAATTATATCACACCACAGCAGTACATCATATCACCCAGTAAAAACACATTAAGCAGCAAAAGAAATGTTATTATATCTGGAAGCCAGTGATGGAATTATGAAATTAATTAAAAAATAACAAAAAAAATCTCATCTGTATGGGTAGAGTGGATGCGTTAACAAGAGCCAATTCTAACACAGGCTAATCCAGTATGTTACCTTCCGGAAGCTGAAGGTAGGAGGTTTGCCTACTTCTACTCAGGAGGCTGGATCATCTTAGTGTGTGGTGGGGAACAATGAAATAGAAGAGAGCTCATCTCACGGCCCTCTGTCTCTCTTACAAAACACTAATGGGGCGTAAACACGGTCGGACTTTTCAACCGGACTTGTCTGACAGATGCTGACGGACCAAATCTGGCTTCACCGGACCTTCAGCGGACTTTTCCAGTCGCAAATCTTACTGACTTTAGATTTGGAACATGCTTCAAATCTTTACGTCGTAACTCCACCAGACCCAGAAATCCGCTTGTCTGTATGCTAGTCCAATGGAAAAAACTGACGCTAGGGCAGCTATTGGCTACTGGCTATCAACTTCCTTATTTTAGTCCGGTGTACGTCATCACGTACAAAGGTGCCTACCAGATCGTCAATGCATGACAGCCTAGCAAACTAGATCCTGGCTTCTGTTCTTCCAAGTAGTGCTACTGCTAATGTGCTGCAGAGCACATGCCCAATAATCCCGGGGAGAAGTGGGACTTTACTCATTTACTAAAGGAGTTGTGAATCTTCACTCAGTAAATCATAACTGTTTCCACTTCAAAAGGTTAGTTATGTGCAAAATAAATAAATAAAGGAGGATTTGCTTTTCATGTGATTGGATTATTTAGGTGAAGCTTCACTCAATTTATAGCATAATACATTTAGTGATGCATGCATGTTCCAGGCCTGTGACATAAAATTAATACAATCAGATAAAGTCTGACAAGTAGCATTTTCAGAAGGAGGCCAGCAATGACAGCCTTCATACATCCATCCCAAAAGGTTTACTTTAAGCATAGCGTGTCTTCCTAAAGCTAGCCATAGATGGTTTGAATTATATATGATTGAATAAATCAAATTGGGTACAACCAGCCTGTCAGATTTTATATGAAAATTTTATCTCTCAGGGGGACACCTCCCCCAGCCATCGCCGCCAGGATAACACAATGGCTCAGCAGGAGATAGTCCCCCTTCAACACTGACTGACCATTGGTTGCAGGAAAGAAAATTGCTCCTATTCTATGGAGCCTTTACAAGGCTGAGGTGCAGATAGAGTCACCAATGGACTATTTAAGCATTCACATCAACTTTGCATACATTCTGTTTCTAGAATTAAAAATAGAATAAAATATGTTTTCATCAAATTGTCTATATATGGATACATTAAAAGTCCCAAGGGAAAACAGATGTATAGCCGCTACATCCTTCCCATATAACAGCTCCGCCCGGTGCTCTAACCTCGAAGACTGCCGACACCCCCAACATAGCAGAATAAGGAAAGGGATGGTCAGCACTCAGGATGACATCAAAAAATAGTATTCCTTAATTAAGTAAACATTTACAATGCTGTAAAAACAGCCTACGTGTTTCAGACATTAGTCCTTAATCATGGCTTAGCCATGAGCAGATCAGGTCAAACAAAGACTACAGAAATGACAGGGAGAGAGGGAGGGGGAGAGGGGAGATGCAGAGACACTGAGGAGAGAGCTGGATGATGGAAACACATAAAACTGACCACGGTATCATGAATTACCAGCCATTAGGGATGAGCTTCGTGTTCGATTCGAACCCATGTTCGACTCGGACATCGGCTGTTCGATCGTTCGCTTAATTGCAAATGATATGGGCCGTATGCGCCAAATTCGTGTGGCACGTCACGGCCCATAATTCACTGCGGCATCGCAGTGCATTGCTGGCTGATGATTGGCCAAGCATGCACTATGATCTGCATGCTTGGCCAATCACAGCGCCGTCAGTAGAGAGAGATGTAATTGGCCAAAGCCAGGGTGGCTTTGGCCAATTATGGCTCAGGGGGTTTAGAACACGCCCCACACTATATAAGGCCACCTGCAAGGCTTAGAGAGAGAGACAGTGTCATTTCATTTGAGTTAGCTAGATTAGGCAGGACAGTCAGTGAGTTAGCTGCACTTACAGTGTATTGTGTAGATATATATATATGCATCCCGGGTTTTGTATATATATATATATATATATATATATATATATATATATATATATACACTGTATTCAGTTTAGCTAGATCCGTTCCTGTTATCTTCCTACTGACAGGCAGGCTTGTCTTGTTACAGTATTTACAGCTACCTGAAGAAAATTGCTGGTGTTCTTTTGATCCTATTAGTACCACAGTCAGGCAGCTAGACTATTTACAGTTAGTGTAGTGCGTCCTCCTTACAGTGTTCAGTTAAAGCTACAAGTTAGTTTAGTGTGACCTCTGCACAGTGTTCAGCTAAAACTACAAGTTAGTGTAGTGCGTCCTCTGAACAGTGTTCAGCTAAAGCTACAAGTTAGTTTAGTGTGACCTCTGCACAGTATTCAGCTAAAGCTACAAGTTAGTGTAGTGCATCCTCTGAACAGTGTTCAGCTAAAACTACAAGTTAGTGTAGTGTGACCTCTGCACAGTGTTCAGCTAAAGCTACGAGTTAGTGTAGTACGTCCTCTGAACAGTGTTCAGCTAAAACTACAAGTTAGTGTAGTGCGACCTCTGCACAGTGTTCAGCTAAAGCTACAAGTTAGTGTAGTGTGTCCTCTGAACAGTGTTCAGCTAAAGCTACAAGTTAGTGCAGTGTGACCTCTGCACAGTATTCAGCTAAAGCTACAAGTTAGTGTAGTGCGTCCTCTGAACAGTGTTTAGCTAAAACTACAAGTTAGTGTAGTGTGACCTCTGCACAGTGTTCAGCTAAAGCTACAAGTTAGTGTAGTACGTCCTCTGAACAGTGTTCAGCTAAAACTACAAGTTAGTGTAGTGCGACCTCTGCACAGTGTTCAGCTAAAGCTACAAGTTAGTGTAGTGTGTCCTCTGAACAGTGTTCAGCTAAAGCTACAAGTTAGTGCAGTGTGACCTCTGCACAGTATTCAGCTAAAGCTACAAGTTAGTGTAGTGCGTCCTCTGAACAGTGTTTAGCTAAAACTACAATTTAGTGTAGTGTGACCTCTGCACAGTGTTCAGCTAAAGCTACAAGTTAGTGTAGTACGTCCTCTGAACAGTGTTCAGCTAAAACTACAAGTTAGTGTAGTGCGACCTCTGCACAGTGTTCAGCTAAAGCTACAAGTTAGTGTAGTGTGTCCTCTGAACAGTGTTCAGCTAAAGCTACAAGTTAGTGCAGTGTGACCTCTGCACAGTTTTCAGCTAAAACTACAAGTTAGTGTAGTGCATCCTCTGAACAATGTTCAGCTAAAACTACAAGTTAGTGTAGTGCGACCTCTGCACAGTGTTCAGCTAAAGTTACAAGTTAATGTAGTACGTCCTCTGAACAGTGTTCAGCTAAAACTACAAGTTAGTGTAGTGCGACCTCTGCACAGTGCTCAGCTAAAGCTACAAGTTAGTGTAGTGCGTCCTCTGAACAGTGTTCAGCTAAAACTACAAGTTAGTGTAGTGCGACCTCTGCACAGTGTTCAGCTAAAGCTACAAGTTAGTGTAGTGCGTCCTCTGAACAGTGTTCAACTAAAACTACAAGTTAGTGTAGCGCGACCTCTGCACAGTGTTCAGCTAAAGCTACAAGTTAGTGTAGTGCATCCTCTGAACAGTGTTCAGCTAAAACTACAAGTTAGTGTAGTGTGACCTCTGCACAATGTTCAGCTAAAGATACAAGTTAGTGTAGTGCGTCCTCTGAACAGTGTTCAGCTAAAACTACAAGTTAGTGTAGTGCAACCTCTGCACAGTGTTCAGCTAAAGCTACAAGTTAGTGTAGTGCGTCCTCTGAACAGTGTTCAGCTAAAACTACAAGTTAGTGTAGTGTGACCTCTGCACAGTGTTCAGCTAAAGCTACAAGATAGTGTAGTGCATCCTCCTCACAGTGTTCAGCTAAAACTACAAGTTAGTATAGTGCAACCTCTGCACAGTGTTCAGCTAAAGCTACAAGTTAGTGTAGTGCGTCCTCTGAACAGTGTTCAGCTAAAGCTACAAGTTAGTGTAGTGCATCCTCTGAACAGTGTTCAGCTAAAACTACAAGTTAGTGTAGTGCGACCTCTGCACAGTGTTCAGCTAAAGCTACAAGTTAGTGTAGTGCATCCTTCGAACAGTGTTCAGCTAAAACTACAAGTTAGTGTAGTGCGAGCTATGCACAGTGTTCAGCTAAAGCTACCTGTAGAAGGTTGGTGGTGTTTTGCTGATCCTATCACTACCGCAGGCAGCTAAATAAGCTGCAAGTTAGTTTTTTGCGAGCTCTGCACAGTGTTCAGCTAAAACTACAAGTTAGTGTAGTGCGAGCTCTGCACAGTGTTCAGCTAAAGCTACCTGTAGAAGGTTGGTGGTGTTTTCCTGATCCTATCACTACCGCAGGCAGCTAAATAAGCTACAAGTTAGTTTTTTGCGAGCTCTGCACAGTGTTCACCTAAAGCTACCTGTAGAAGGTTGGTGGTGTTTTCCTGATCTTATTACTACCGCAGGCAGCTAAATAAGCTACAAGTTAGTTTTTTGAGAGCTCTGCACAGTGTTCAGCTAAAACTACAAGTTAGTGTAGTGCGAGCTCTGCACAGTGTTCAGCTAAAGCTACCTGTAGAAGGTTGGTGGTGTTCTCATACTACAGGCAGGCAGTTGATTTTGCTAGCTGCAGTATCAGTATATATATATATATATATATATATATATATATATATATATATATATATATATCCCAGCTTAGTGCAACTACAGGCCATTAGTATGTCTGGAAGGCCAAAAAGGAGTGGCAGACAATCACAAGCCAATAAAAGAGGGCAAGCAGGCTCTGTGTCTAGAGGCAACAGTGCTGGTCATGGAGACGGTGCATCCTCATCAGCACGTGGCCATGGGACATGCTTGGCCTTTTTTTCAGCAGCTGGCCGTGTTGAGCCGCAACATGCCAAGCCGTCCTCATTCTCCTCATCCTCTCTCACCCATGCTCAGGGTACTTTGTCTGGCAAAGCAGCTGCCAATGCGGCCTCTTCCCTCGGCTCAATGGCATCAGTGACTCCTTCCCTAGCCCCACCATGTCCTCCTGAGGAGTCCCTGAACTGTTTGACCACAGTGTTGGGTACATGCTCCAGGAGGATGCCCAGCGTTTAGAAGGCTCTGATGATGATACTGAGCTAGATGAAGGCAGTAACGTGAGCACGGACAGAGGAGGTGCCCAAGAAGGACAGTAATCTGGCAGTCATGCTCCCCCTGCTGCAACATACTGCCAGGTTTGCTCCAGTGATGAGGAAGGAGGGGATGATGAGGTCACTGACTCAACGTGGGTGCCTTATTGGAGAGAGGAGGAGGAGGAGGAGGCACATCACCAATGAGGCAGGATGCCCTCCAGGGGCCAGCCTAAGGGCAGCACACTTACTGAATCACACCCCAAAGCTTCACATGTGCAGGGCACTGCTGTCTCTGTGCGTTATTTCAAAAGTTCTTTGGTGTGGGCCTTTTTTGAAACGAGTGCATCAGATCGCACCACTGCTATTTGCAACATATGTCTCAAGCGTATCTCGCGTGGCCAAAACATCTCCTGCTTGGGCACCACATGCTTGATCAGACATATGTTGACCTGCCACGCAGTTTGTTGGCAAGCGTATCTAAAAGACAGACACCAAAGAACAAAGAGGACCTCTCCTTGCTCCTCATCAGCTGAGATCACCAACCTCACTATACCTTCAGTCCTCTCTGAGACCTGCACTGA
The DNA here is from genome assembly GCF_042186555.1 of Aquarana catesbeiana. Taxonomy (NCBI): domain Eukaryota; kingdom Metazoa; phylum Chordata; class Amphibia; order Anura; family Ranidae; genus Aquarana; species Aquarana catesbeiana. The sequence continues at coordinate 374,771,696 of NC_133325.1, forward strand.
GAGGAATGAAGGTGTAGAATTAGGTGTGTCACAGCCAAGTACTTGTGGGCAATCTGCTTTCGGTACACCGACGTCAGATTGTACCAGGCTGATTTCCCTGCCCCAGCTGCTGCACTGCCAAAAGAAGTTCGCTCCCAGCCATCCACATGCCCAGTGGTTGAATGCTAACTTGGCAAAATTGCTAGCACTTCAACTGCTGCCTTTTCAGTTGGTAGACTCTGCCCCCTTCCGTGAGTTTGTGGAATGTGCGGTTCCTCAGTGGCAGGTACCCAAATGACACTTTTTTCCATGGAAGGCGATTCCGGCTCTCTACCGGCATGTGGAAGGCAATGTCTTGGCCTCGCTGGACAGGGCGGTCAGTGGTAAGGTGCATATTACCGCTGACTCATGGTCCAGCAGGCATGGACAGGGATGTTACCTAAGTTTCACCGCGCATTGGGTGACTCTGCTGGCAGCTGGGAAGGATGCAGGACAAGGTGCAGTAGTGTTGGAGGTTGTTCCGCCACCACGCCTCCAAAATGCCACTACTAATGATTGTGACACACCTCTCTCCTCCACCCCCTCCTCTTCTTCTTCCTCCATGGCCTGTTCCTGTGCTTTGTCCTCGGAACCAGCGGTGCTCCTTAGCTGTTCAAGGGGCTATGCAACTATGCAGGCCAAAAGATGCCATGCGGTGCTTGAGCTGGTGTGCTTAGGGGACAGGAGCCACACTGGGGCAGAGGTTCTGTCAGCTCTGCAGGGGCAGGTTCAGATGTGGTTGACGCCATGCCAACTTAAGGCAGGAATGGTGGTTTGCGACAATGGCACCAATGGCACCAAAATGGCACCAAACCTGCCCAAGAACCGCCTAATCTGTGACATGCCCACCAGGTGGAACTCAATGTTGGCCATGCTGTAACGGCTGCACATGCAGCAGAGGGCCATCAATGAGTACCTGTGTGACTATTGCACCAGAACAGGGTCAGGGAGCTTGCTTTTTTTTTCCCACGCCAGTGGGCCATGATCAGGGATGCATGCACTGTCCTGTCACCATTTGAGGAGGCCACGAGGATGGTGAGCAGTGACAGTGCATGCATCCGTGACACTGTCCCCCTTTTCCACCTGTTGGAGCACACGCTGCGTGGAATAATGGACAGGGCACTTGAGGCAGAACAGAGGCAGGAAGAGGAGGACTTCCTTAGCTCTCAAGGCCCCCTTTATCCAGACAGTGTTCCTGCGTGCCCGCTGATCACACAGGAAGAGGAGGAGGATGAGAAAAAGGAGGAGGATTGTGTCAGTATGGAGGTGGAGCCTGGCACTTAGCATCAGCAGCAGTCTTTAAGGGATCAGTTCCAAGAAACACATGGACTTGCACGTGGCTGGGAGGAGGTGGCTGTGGACCATGTCGTCCTTAGTGACCCAGAGGACTCCGGACCGAATGCCTCAGCAAACCTACGCTGCATGGCCTCCCTGATCCTGCAAAGCCTGTGTAAGGATCCTCGTATTCGTGGTATCAAGGAGAAGGACCAATACTGGCTGGCAACCCTCCTTGATCCACGTTACAAGGGTAAGGTTGCGAACCTTATCTTGCCATCACAGAGGGAGCAGAGGATGAAACATCTTCGGGAGGCCTTGCAGAAAGGTCTGTGCAATGCATTCCCAGAGACTGGGAGGTTACAAACTCCTGTTTCTGGACAACGTGTTGCTGAGGCTTCGGTCGGTCAAAGAAGGAGCGGTGGAGAAGGTGGCCGTTTGACTGATGCGTTCAGACAATTTTTTAGTCCGCAGCCCCAAGGTATGATGGGTTCCAGCAACCATCGCCAGCGTCTGTTTTACATGGTGCGGGAATACCTAGGGGCAAGATCTGACTTGGACACCTTTCCCACCAAAAATCCTCTGGGTTACTGGGTCTTGAGGATGGATCACTGGCCAGAGCTTGCACAATATGCAATTGAGCTACTGGCCTGTCCTGCATCCAGCGTTCTTTCGGAACGCACATTCAGTGCTGCTGGAGGCTTTGTAACCGATCACAGGGTGCGTCTGTCCACCGACTCAATCGATCGACTGACCTTCATAAAAATGAATCAGTCTTGGATCACCACCAGCTACCAAGCACCCGATGCTGATGTAACCGAATAATTTTTTTGAAATCTCAGATCCCTTTAAAGACTGCCTAGGCTGATGCTGAGTGACTATCCTAAGTAATTATCCTCTTCCTCCTCAATGATCACGCTGATAGCTTGTAAGAACATTTTTGGTTCTGGGCGCCGCCACCTGTGCCTAAGGCCCAATCTTTCAGCCCCTGTTTAACAGGGGCGTGTAATTACAATTTTTGATGCAATACTTTGAAGCAGGGCTCGTTCTTGCATTCCAACTAGAGTATCTGTGAGGGGTTGCAGTGTTGTGGCACCAGCACCAGTGCCTAAGGCCCAATTTTTCTGCCCCTGTTTAACAGGGGCGTGTAATTACAATTTTTGATGCAATACTTTGCAGCAGGACTCGTTCCTGCATTCCAACTAGAGTATCTGTGAGGGGTTGCAGTGTTGTGGCACCAGCACCAGTGACTAAGGCCCAATTTTTCAGCCCCTGTTTAACAGGGGCATGTAATTACAATTTTTGAGGCAATACTTTGCAGCAGGGCTCGTTCCTGTGTTCCAACTAGAGTATCTGTGTGGGGTTGCAGTGTTGTGGCACCAGCACCAGTGCCTAAGGCCCAATTTTTCAGCCCCTATTCAACAGGGGCATGTAATTACAATTCTTGATCTAATATTTCACAGCAGGGCCCGTTTCTGCGCCCACCAAGAGCGAGTGAGGACCTACAGTGTTGTAGCACCAGCACCACCACCACCACCAAAGGCCCAATTTTTCTGCCCCTGTTCAACAGGGGCATGTATTTACAATTCTTGATCTAATATTTCACAGCAGGGCCCTGTGAGGGCTTACAGTGTTGTGGCCACAACAACACCTAAGGCCCAAATTTCTGCTGAGTATATAGGGCAGGCCCCTACTTTCAAACATCCAACTTACAAACGACTCCTACTTGCAAACGGAAGGAGACAACAGGAAGTGATATGAAATCTACCCCTAGGAAGGGAAATTCTCTCCTGTAAGAGTTAATATGGGAAAAACATTTCTCCTTTCCACTGATGCTTTATCACCAATCCTTGTTTCACAAAAAACCCCAAATTTTCAAAAAACATTTGTCATTGGGACAAAAAGTGAGGTGAAATCTTTTGAAGAGGAGCACAGACAGAAAAACAAATATGTTTTCCAAAAAGCTTAAAATAGATTTTTTGGCTGGAGCTAAACACGTTAAAAATGTACCAGTTCAAAATTACAAACAGATTCTACTTAACAACAAACCTACAGTCCCTGTCTTGTTTGCACTGCCTGTATACTGCTGTTCAGAGTATGGAGCCTGTATACTGCTGTTTCCTTTTTTAATTTGGGTGCGGGGTTCCCCTTAATATCCATACAAGACTCAAAGGGCCTGGTAATGGACTGGAGGGTACCCATGCCGTTTGTCTCACTGATTTTCATCCATATTGCTAGGACCCGACATTACATTAAAACCGCAAGCAGTTTTAAATTACTTTTTTCCTTTAAAAATGACATTTTGTGCAGGGACTGTTCTAAGCACGGGAAACACGTGCCACTTTACAGGCATACTATAGACACCCCCCAGGTACGATATTTAGAGGAATATTTTACTTTTTTTTTTTTTACTTTAAGCATCATTAAAATCACTGCTCCCGAAAAAACAGCCATTTTTAAAAGGTTTTTTTGCATTGATACATGTCCCCTGGGGCAGGACCCAGTCCCCAACCACTTTTTAGGACAATACCAAGCAAATTATCCTTTAAAATGAGCACTTTTGATTTTGAACGTTCGAGTCCCATAGACGTCAATGGGGGTCTAATGTTCGTGCAAATTTTCGGTCCGTTCGCAGGTTCTGGTGCGAACTGAACCGGGGGGTGTTCAGCTCATTCCTACCAGCCATGATAAACATGGTCAGTTTAAATAGGGGAAGAGAGGAACAGACACGATCAACCAGGTATTGTACAGCATAGAATGGGACAAATGACACTAAAGAAACACTATGCTATATAGTATTCCTTAAATGAACAAGAGCATTTTTTTTAGGGTTACAACCACTTTAACTTGTTTGATAGTTTACGATCTAGCCATGATTATTTTTAATTAACCGCTTGCCAACCAGCCACCGTCATTATACTGCAGCAGGTCAGCTTGATCCCGCAAATTGCCGTAGCTGTACATCGGTCCCTTTAACAGCTATAACAGGCACGCGCGTCTGCTGCACGGCGGGGAAGCTGATGCGCTATTGCTTCACAGAAAGCCAGAACTGGGATCTGTCAATGTAAACAAACAGATCTCCATTCTGTCAGGGGAGTATAGCGTGATCGTCTGTTCCTAATGATTAGGAACAGTGATCTCTCTGTACTCCCAGTCAGTCCACTCCCCCCACAGTTAGAAATACCTCCCTAGGGACACCTCCCTAACACTTAACCCCTTGATCACCTCCTAGTGTTAACCCCTTCCCTGCCAGTGTCATTTATTCAGTAATCAGTGCACTGATCGCTGTATAAATGTCACTGGTCCCAAAAAAATGTCAAAAGTGTCCAATTTGTCGCAGTACTGCTAAAAATCGCTGATCACCGCCATTTCTAGTAAAAAAAACATTATAAAAATGCCATAAATATATTCCCTATTTTGTAGACGCAATAACTTTTGCGCAAACCAATCAATATATATATATATGCTTATTGCGATGTTTTTACCAAAAATATGTAGAATACATATTGGCCTAAACTGATATAGACTTTTTTTTTTGGATATTTATTATAGCAAAAAGTAAAAAATATTGTTTTGTTTTTTCAAAATTGTCGGTCTTTTTTTGTTTATAGTGCAAAAAATAAAAACCGCAGAGGTAATCAAACCACCAAAAGAAAGCTCTATTTGTGGGAAAAAAAAGACATCAATTTTGTTTAGGTACAGCATCGCACGACTGCGTAATTGTCAGTTAAAGCAACGCAGTGCCATATGGCAAAAAATGGCCTGGTCATTAAAGAGGTTATAAACCTCGGAAAGAAAAGAAAAAAAAAACCCTGCAAGACAAAGGCATAATGAGCTAGTGTGCATAGCAGCGTGGACATCTTCCACCAGAGTTACTTCTGTGATTGGCTGGAGCCGCAATGACATTACTCCCGTGCATACACACAGGACCCACCGGTCACGGTACGACTCCTGAAGAAACGGCACCAGCAGCCTATTTCTTCAGTGCGCATGCGCCGATGACATCAGCAGCAGCGCATATACTGAATATCTCTTAAACTGTGCAAGTTTAGGAGATATTCAGGGAACCTACAGGTAAGCCTTATTATAGGCTTACCTGTAGGTAAAAGCGGTGTAACAGGGTTTACAACCACTTTAAGGGGGTAAATCTTCCGGGGATGAAGTGGTTAAAGAAATAATTGAGAGATTTTCTGGTCAGGAAAGTGGAAATTGGTTTCTGTAGAAAAAGTGTGCTTTGTCTAAGGTTTGTTCTTTGAATCTAGTCCTATTTCAGCATACATCACGTGACAGTTTAAGAGCATTTCTTTTAATATTTATGAATGCAATTTTTACATTTACTATTTACATTTTTCTGGCTAGTGATCCACTCCAGCATTGTGCTGTTAGCACTCCTATCGGTCACAGGTGCTTCTATCTTCTTCTGGTCTTTCTTCAGGCTTCCAAATCTTCAGCTGTTGATTAACAAGGGTCACAGTGATGTCACTCCCATTTATGTGGATGGGAGTCAGCTCATCATGGGGCAGAGCAGTCCTGTAAATGTACCCTAAGCTGCTCATGCTTGGCTCAGTGTACACAAATGCTGACAGACTGAGAGAAGGGTTTATGACAGAATAGACCCAATAAAAATCCTACCTGTCAGCATTATTTTTCTTTTTAAAGAAATTCCACTTAAATGCTAGCCCCATAAGCTGTATGTAATTCACTTCCTGCTCCATTCAGCCTATAGGAATGATTGCATTCTCAAATCATGACTTAGCATTAATATACAGAGCCTGTACAGAACAACTGCCCCCCTGTCCCCGGGTCAGCAACAGGGACATTCCAGAGATGTGTATATACTTCATTCAGACTAGCACAGACATCCCAACCTGCAAAAACTCATTTCAGCGAGGTGACAAACTCATTTCAGGGAGGTGGCGCTTCGCACCCGCAAATGCCCCCCACTGCAAAATATTATTTAAATCACTTTCTCAATATTTTTTCGCAGTGCTTCTGGGGAAGGGAGTGGGGGTGGGTGGCAGTGGACGGTGTCAGTATTTTTTTTTTACTTTTAATAATTGATTTTTTTACATTTTAATTTGTTTTTAATTTTTTTTCACAGTGCTTTTTTTTCATTTTTTTACATTTTTTAGAATTTTTTTACAATATTTTATTCTTTATTTTTGGGGGGGCTTTGGTGAGATGTCAGGGGTCTAAACAGACCCCTGACATCTCCCCTTTGAGACAGACAAAGGGACTGAGGACACATTCCCAAGTCCCTTTCTCAGCACTAAAGATGAATGAACAGGAGACAGAGGCTCCTGTCCATTCATAAACTGAGCAGAGGACACAGAGCGATCTCGCTCGCCGTGTCCAATTACTATTTCCCCCCCACAGCTGGTGGGAGAGAAGGGGAGCCAGTTGAGGGGGACGAGGGGGGGTGGAGAAGGACACAGAGGGGGCGGGGGAGGAGTACACAGAGAAGCTGGGGACGATCGGTGCGCAGCAGGAGGGACAGCCACCACACCGATCATTCCCGGGAGATCGGGAGGTGCTTGCGGGTGTGCAGGAGCCACCGCAGAAATGCGGGAGTCTCTCACACCTTCCTGGAGACTTGAGACGTCTGCTAACACCCAAAGGTTAGTACATTTAGACAACCATCATTTTTCAAATGTCGTAACACACTTGGATTACAAATTCTTTCAAAATTAGATAGATTTGTAAAAAAAAATCTTAAATGTTTGTGGGCTCACTTGGGTTCCAGGGGAATTTGGAAAATATGTTGTAGATTACTAATTGAAAAATTGGTATAAAAATAATAATTTGTCTGTTGCTAGTTGTCCAATCTGTTTAGAATTTTAAACATTTTCCAATTTTCTTATTGTAAGATATTTTCTTTTTTACCATTAAACCTAATCTGAGAAACATTGAGAAACTGAGAAAGCTGGCCACACACACACACACACACACACACACACACACATTACAATTTGATTACACACTCATTTGAGTATAGGTTAAAAGGTGAAAAAATGACTATAGTGCCTGATACAGTATCATGATAATGTAGTTTATACAACCAAGGTATCTTCTACTTACACAAGACCCTTCTATCTGAAAGCTAATCTTCAATCACTTGCCATCCCTTAGGCCTGATTTACACAAATCAATATTGCGAATCAAATTGCTTTCAATGGGGTCCTTCGCATCAATGCATTTTGTGATTCTGGAGCGATTTTGGAAAAGGTTCCTGTACTACTTTGGTGCGATTTCAGTGTGATGTTTACCCCATTGAATATACAAACTTTGCAAAGTTGCATCCAGGTAGCACTACATACGATCAAAGTCATATCACAGCAGTATGAACCTAGCCTAACCACAGAAGCCCATAACCCAAGCTGTTTACTTTTTTAAAAATATTCTCACATACCCAACACACTGTATATCACACACGTTTAACACTATATTACAAGACTATATACTAATATGCAAAGAATTAGTTTGTAGTGAATCTGAAGCCAATTTTTTACCCCCTCTTTTTTTTTTATTAACTCAAAATATTTTCTAAATACTGATCTTGAGAGTGAATAAAGTAATACCAAGTTTGATTCCCTGATCAAATATGGTATTTCCTTGGTAGCCCATGTCTGCTACATATCACACCAGTTAACTCCCAACACTAAATAAAATTAGGAGACACCTATTCTGGTGACAGTTGCCTCAAAGAAGATTTCCCCACACTTTTGAGAGATTTTCTTCCACTTCCTTTTGTATCAGACAACGATTTCCTGTGATGCAGACAGCAAAATAAATACATATATACAAATATAAATAAATGCATAAATAAGTACATACAAAGAAAGAAAAAAGAAGAAGAAAAAACTGACAAGGATTTTAACCCTCCCTTACTTCAATGTTAAACTTAAAAAAACTTTTGGCTTTGGATAGAAATATTTATTGAAATATATTTCCCAATAGGCAAAAATGATATATACTATATTGTCAAAAGTGTTGGGACGCCTGCCTTTTACACGTACATGAACTTTAATGGCATCCCAGTCTTAGTTTGTAGGGTCCAATATTGAGTTGGCCCACCCTTTGCAGCTATAACAGTGTCAACTCTTCTGCAAAGGCTGTCCACAATGTTTAGGTGTGTGTCTATGGGAATGTTTGACTATTCTTCCAGAAGCGCATTTGTGAGGTGATGTTGGATGAGAATGCCTGGATCGCAGTCTCTGCTCTAATAGCTGCTAAGGGTGGGCCAACTCGATATTGAACCCTATGCACTTGAGTGCAATTAAAGTTCATGTGCATGTAAAGGCAGGTGTGACAATACTTTTAACAATATAATGTGTATTCACTTTGTGTGCACCAAATGCCTTTGCAAGCCCAGTTTTTGTCTTGTAAAAAGTAGTGTGGATATGACCACTGCACTGCACATAACAGAGAACAGAGACATGATAGGGACCCAACAAGTCCAACCACTACAGGTTGCCTTCAGAAAACTACTAGGGGGCAGATACAAGACCAATCACCCTGCACAAGGAGAGAGAGCAGCAGTGCCTGGTATTAATATACAGTGCCTTGAAAAAGCATTCACACCCCTTGAAATTTTCATCAAAGCACGAGTGGTGCGTGTATTTTTACTGAATATTGGAGCTTTGCATATTTCTTCCAAATACGTGCAATAAGCTATTGTGTGCCTCAATGCAGGATGTTCCTACAGTGCCCTGAAAAAGTATTCATACCCCTTGAAATTTTCCATATTTAGTCATGTTACCACCAAAAACGTAAATGTATTTTATTTGGATTTTATGTGATAGACCAACACAAAGTGGCACACAATTGTGAGGTGGAAGGAAAACGATAAATGGTTTTCAAAATTTTATACTAATAAATATCTGAAAAGTGTGGTGTGCATTTGTATTCAGCCCCTCTGATACCCCTAACTAAAATCTAGTGGAACCATTTGCCTTCAGAAGTTACCTAATTAGTAAATAGTGTCCTTCTGTGTGTAATTTAATCTCAGTATAAATACTGCTGTTCTGTGAAGCCCTCAGAGATTTGTTAGAGTACCTTAGTGAACAAACAGCAACATGAAGGCCATGGAACACACCAGGCAGGTCAGGGATAAAGTTGTGGAGAAGTTTAAAGCAGGGTTAGGTTATAAAGAAATATCCCAAGCTTTGAACATCTCATGGAGCTATGTTCAATTCATCATCCGAAAATGGAAAGAGTATGGCACAACTGCCAACCTACCAAGACATGGACGTCCACCTAAATGGACAGGCTGGGTAAGGAGAGCATTAATCAGAGAAGCAGCCAAGAGGTCCATGGTAACTCTGGAAGAGCTGCAGAGATCCACAGCTCAGGTGGGAGAATCTGTCCACAGGACAACTATTAGTCATGCACTGCACAAATCTGGCCTTTATGGAAGAGTGGCAAGAAGAAAGTCATTGTTGAAAGAAAGCCATAAGAAGCCCCATTTGCAGTTTGGGAGAAGCCATGTGGGGGACACAGCATACATGTGGAAGAAGGTGCTCTGGTCAGATGAGACCAAAATTAAACTTTTCGGCCTAAAAGCAAAATGCTACGTGTTGCAGAAAATTAACACTGCACATTGCCCTGAACACACCATCCCCACTGTGAATTGTGGTGGTGGCAGCAGCATGTTGTGGGGATGCTTTTCTTCAGCAGGGACAGGGAAGCTGGTCAGAGTTAATGGAAAGATGGATGGAGCCAAATACAGGGCAATCTTAGAAATAAACTTGTTAGAGTCTGCAAAAGACTTGAGACTGGGGCGGAGGTTCACCTTCCAACAGGAAAATGACCCTAAACATACAGCCAGAGCTACAATGGAATGGTTTAGCTCAAAGCATATTCATGTGTTAGCATGGCCCAGTCAAAATCCAGACCTAAATCCAATGGACAATCTGTGGCAAGACTTTGCTGTTCACAGACACTCTCCATCCAATCTGACAAAGAAGAATGGGCAAAAATGTCACTTTCTAGATGTGAAAAGCTGGTAGAGACATCCCCAAAAATACTTGCAGCTGTAATTGCAGCAAAAGGTGGTTCTGCAAAGTATTGACTCGGGCATGTCACTTTTCACATATTTATTTGTAAAAAAATTGAAAACCATTTTCCCTCCACTTCACAATTATGTGCCACTTTCTGTTGGTCTATGACATAAAATCCCAATAAAATACATTTATGTTTTTGGTGGTAACATGACAAAATGTGGAAAATTTCAAGGGGTGTGAATACTTTTTCAAGGCATTGTAGGAACATCCTGCATTGAGGCACACAATGGCTTATTGCACATATCTGGAAGAAATACACAAAGCTCCAATATTTAGTAAAAATATGCACACCACTCATGCTTTGACAATATTTGCTTATCCTGGAGTCAAGCTTTAAATTTATCCATGGGTTGGGACATTCTATATTTCTTAGTTATTTTGCACCATGCTTGGCATAGTCAGTCCATTGGGGTCTACATCGCAATAATACATGGTGAGTCTAAATAGACATCTCCTTTTATGGCTGCCAATACCTGGTAGACTTCAACAAGTTTCTTTGTCTTCTATTCATTTAAACTATTTCTGTGTTTTCCTCTTTCTAAAATGTGTGGCTATTTCTAAAAAAAAAAAAAAAAAACTCCTCAAAATCAAGTTAGCAATTCTTTTGAGAAAATGCTGTTCTATAAAAAGCCTATATGTCAAATCCTAAAATAAAAATAATATGATGTTCCTGGTTCTCAACACAAATCAGAAAGCAGCAAAGTTTAGCAGAAATAATCCTGACAAGAGCCTCATATTTAAAACCTGGAGAAAAGAAAAATGGAGGAAAAATGGAGGCAACCAGTATGGTTTCAAAATGCATCTGGTGCATATTAGAAACACAAAGCATACATCTGGATTTAAGGTTGTTAAGGGCAACAGATCCAGTTTCTTTCCTTTAGCTTATATACTTTCGGCCCATTGTAGTATATGCAAAATACTGTCTGCAGTGGGTGCACACTTTTTGTGTAAATATGCACTTAATGTTGAGTAACTGGGTGTGCTTATGTGGAAAAGTTATAGATCTGCTACACAGATTTGTTTTATGAAGATACATAAATTACTCTCAATGAGATTGAAAGAAAATTTACAGAAGAATTTTATGGCTACTAAATCTGTTTGAAATGAGATCAGATGGGAGATTTTGCAGGTGTGCATAATATTAACCAAAAATTATGGAGTGCTTCATCTCTGGGTGTGTTTGCATCTGTCACACACATGTCTGGCAGAGCAATCTTCTCCAGAAAACATTTCATCTAGGATTAAAACTATGGTATTCCATTAAAAATATGTTCTGCAGTACAGTAATTATAAGTGCATGTGCACTTACACTTTTCACTTATGCCGTGTACACACGGGCGGACTTTTCGACTGGACTGATCCGACGGGACGAATCCGTCGGACAATTTGACCGTGTGTGGGCTTCTTCGGACCTGCAGCTGACTTTTTTCGGTCGAACTCGGTCGACTTTAGATTTGGGACATGTTTCAAATCTTTCCGATGGTCTCGAGTCCGGTCAAAAAATCCGCTCGTCTGTATGCTAGTCCGACAGGTGAAAACCGACGCCAGGGCAGCTATTGGCTACTGGCTATCAACTTCCTTATTTTAGCCCGGTCGTACGTCATCACGTATGAATCCATTGGACTTTGGTGTGATTGTGCGTAGGCAAGTCAGTTCATTCGAAAGTCCGCCAGAAGTCTGTCAAAAGTCCGTCGAAAAGACCGTCGGACCTTTGATGCTGAAAAGTCTGCCCGTGTGTACACGGCATTAGTCCCATTACAAAATCCCACAAAACCAGTTGAGCTTGCCTGTGAAGTCCACCTAATCCAGCTTCCCGAGATGGAGTGGCAATGATTCTGCACTGCTCCTGAACCCAGAGCAGAATTGCTACGCTCCTGTACACTGCACCAGCTTACACTACAGTGGGTTGAGAAAATATTGTGGGGAATGGCTCTTGGCATGTCATTGAAGATTAACAAGCCTGTACTTTGTCAATCCTAAGCTGGCTGCACCTAGTCCTGTCCACTGCTTTCAGCCTCTGTTGCTGAAACCCTCCAATTGTGAGCTGCAGTGCCTGTGAGGGGGAGCCTGGGAGTGGAGAGCTGCAGCAAGGTTCGGCGGTAGTAAACGCTCAAAGTCTACCTGCAGTGAAAACAACTTGTATTATGTCAGAGTTTGATAATTCACAACAAGCCTGGTGGGAAGGCATCCGACTGGGAGCACTTACAGAAGGTAACAGCAGTGTGTAGCAGAGCAGGTCTCAGATGTGCCAACAGTGACTGTCTAGAGAGGCATAATATGGCCTGGCTGTTCTGTCCCCAAATGGGGGGGTCTCCAGAAAGGATGGTGTCATGGAAAGTCCCACACTCCGCTTGAGTGCTTCCGTCAGTATACCACTTCCTTGTAGTCTGGATACAGATATCAGATATTCCAACCGCTCTCAAGCATAAAACAAGGCGAGACTTGCTTAGATGCTAACATGGACTATTTTTATTTAGAATCAAAATTACAAGACTTTATATGCCGTTGGAACCTCCTCTAACAATACAACTGTAACCTAATTAACATGAGCTAATGATCTAATTCTTTATACAGCCTAGGTGACTATGTCTCCTAGCTCATTGACTATTCAACACACATTACCATAAACATCAACACAGGGTTAATTAGAACAAACAACAATGAGTTGAATACCCTTAGAACCTGTGGTAAGCCAGACTAAACTCATTTACATTAAACACATTATAGCTGACATTAGACAGGTGAGTGGAGTTGATGACATTAGCATCTTCTCACAGTATGAGTCCCAATAGTATGACTCAGTCACTATTGCTACTATGGCAAATACAGGGTCCCCAGAGTCTGTGTGTCCTGGGGGACAAGGACCCAAAGCCAAAGTAACAACACCTCAAGGGTACCCAAAATGCCAAGGCCCATAATCTTTAGGCAAGAGGCTCACATTCAGTTCCCTCCAAAAGCCTCTATCCCGGGTGAGTCTGTCACATTTCTCCCCAATCAAAAGTTGACTAAAAGGTCCCAGACCTCCACCTGGTCAGGACATGGGTTAGTCAAGCAGAGTGAACTCACAGAGTCTGTCCGCATGATCTCCTTTCTTGGCTGTAAGGAATAGTTGACCTCAGTAGGTGTGAGGCAGAGGTCATTGACTCTCTGTCCGTCTGTCAGTCTGTGTTTACCATTCCATGGCTTGGCCTGTTGCTGGGCAGAGGGGCCCACTGTCCCAGTTCCCTGAAGCTGAGAAGAAACTGTAGGTGCTAGGCAGAGGCCAGCAGTGCTCTGCTCTGTTGCCAGCGATTCAGCTGGGAGTAGCATCTCCACTACATCAGCTTGTCGCTGGAGAGAGGGGCTGACTGCCCCGGCTCCCTGGATCTCCACAGTTGTTGCCGGTGCTGGGCAGAGGTTAGTAGCACTCTGCCCTGTTGCCAGCACTTCTGCTGGGGACTCTGCATCCTCCGCTCCGGCTAACCATTGGGGCAGGAGGCTGGCTTCCTCTACTCCCAAACTGTGTAGCTGCCATTGGGGAGGTGAGCCGGTTGCTTCCTTTTCCATTCCCTCATATGGCTGCTGGGATGACATGTCTATGGTACTGTCTCCCAGGTGCACGGATCTTTGCTGGGGAGGAAAGTCCGCTTCCTCCACCCTGGCCAACTGTTGGGGAGGGACAGCACACACCTCCTCTCCCGTCTCCCCCTGTATCTGCTGCTGGGAAGTGATTGCCACCTTCTCACCCTGAGCCTCCGAAATTGCCACAGGTGTGGGGCGAGGTCTTGGACCCTCTGTCCGGTTGCCAGCACTTCTGCTGGGGGTTTGCTAGGTGGTTCCTCCTCTACAGAAACGTCTATTAAATCCCCAGTCTCTGGAATTGCTAAAAGTGTGGGACAGAGGTCTTGGACCCTCTGTTCCGTTATTAGATCTTCAGCTGAAGAAGTTTGTTGTAACTCCATAGATACTGCTGTCAGAAAATCACATGTCCCTGTCAGTGTTGTGGGAGAAAGGCCGACTACCTCTTCTCTCAAGAAGGCCGAAGCCACTGTTGGTGCTGGGCAGAGCACAGTGAACTTTGGCCCTGATAGCAGCTCTTCTGCTGGAGGCTCATCAGGTTGTTCTTCCTCAGCAGAAAAGTCTATCAAATCCCCTGTCTCTGCAACTGATGTCTGAGGATAGAGGTTCACCATCTCCTGTCCATTGAACCCAGAAGATGCTATCAGTGCTGGGCAGAGGTTTGCAGAGCTCTGCCCTGTTGTCAGCACTTCAGGTTTGGGGACAGCAATCTCCTGATTTTCCACTACCGATTCTCTGGCATGCTGCTAAACGTGTTCTAGCAGTTTCCTGTATGCCCTTTCCAGATGCTGTTCCTTCCTTAGCAAATGGTCCAGATCAGGTTTAAGCTCTGAAACCCCTGCAAGACCAAACATAGCCTCTCTATAATCTCACAGGTCCTCAAGGGTAGGTTCCCCTTCATCGCCAACTCTATCTCCTGCTGGACCAGCCTGTCCAACTCAGTCACCCATTGCTCCTGGGGCTGCTCTCCCAGGAATGCCATCCACAAGCCCGCTGGTCACTGGCCCGTTGCTCTTGGGTCGGAAAGCACTTACCCTGTTTTATACCAGCAAGCTGGAGGGCTCCAATCCAGAGCTCCACCCGAATCTGCTGCCTGAGCTCTAGGTATTCATCCTCAGACACAGTCCTGGTGTATGTTGAAAGGATAATCCGCAGCAGCCCCGGGAACTGTGCTGCCAGGTCCATATCTCCGATGGGGTGACTGAAGTCTGCTATCCTGATCTTGGATCCAGGTGGAGGTTTAGATTTCCCAGACTGCTGGAAGCTTCCCGCTGCTTGCCACCAATGTCACGGAACGTCCCTCACTCCACTTGAGTGCTTCCGTCAGTATACCACTTCCTTGTAGTCTGGATACAGATATCAGATATTCCAACCGCTCTCAAGCATAAAACAAGGCGAGACTTGCTTAGATGCTAACATGGACTATTTTTATTTAGAATCAAAATTACAAGACTTTATATGTCGTTGGAACCTCCTCTAACAATACAACCGTAACCTAATAAACATGAGCTAATTATCTAATTCTTTATACAGCCTAGGTGACTATGTCTCCTAGCTCATTGACTATTCAACACACATTACCATAAACATCAACACAGGGTTAATTAGAACAAACAACAATGAGTTGAATACCCTTAGAACCTGTGGTAAGCCAGACTAAACTCATTTACATTAAACACATTATAACTGACATCAGACAGGTGAGTGGAGTTGATGACATTAGCATCTTCTCACAGTATGAGTCCCAATAGTATGACTCAGTCACTATTGCTACTATGGCAAATACAGGGTCCCCAGAGTCTGTGTGTCCTGGGGGACAAGGACCCGAAGCCAAAGTAACAACACCTCAAGGGTACCCCAAATGCCAAGGCCCACAATCTGTAGACAGGAGGCTCACATTCAGTCCCATCCAAAAGCCTCTATCCCGGGTGAGTCTGTCACAGATGGCATGTCCTTATCCTTTACCTACTGATCAGAAACCTCTTTCTACCTCAAATCACTGTCTCTACCAGACAAATGACCTGTCCCTGTCATGTTCCTCCTGACTTCCCCTCCAACTGCAGCTACAGTGGAGAAAATAGACTGCACCTGCCTACATGTGAGATACAATTACTGGGGATTTGGCTCAGTCAGGATAGAGACTTGTGCATCACATAGTAACTGGAATTGCGACATGTTTAGACTGTCATATAAAAGCCTTTAGTTGCACTTTAAGTTACTTTAACCCATGCATTCTGAGTCATAAAAGGTATATGATGAAGGTCATGCATTTTAATTAAAAAAAAATTACAATCACAGTTCTTCATTTTTAAAATAATAATTGTTAGCATCATTTGCATAGGCAGCTATTTAAATCACACTGACTTTGTGGAGTTTAATGGTGTTTTTCCTTTTCCTTGCTCAAACAGGGTGACCATGACCACATATTTTTTTGTCTGCTTAAAGATTGGTTCATTACACACCCTTTGAGAAGCGCTCCCAGGACTCACAAGAAATTTAAAAAAAACCCACAAAATGCTAAGGGCAATCCCTATCTACATCATCGTCCTTTCATAGCACTGCATGTTATATAACATGGCACTGGCACGGTGCATGTTGAGTAGTCTAAAAGCACCTTCTTAATAGGCAGCACATATTTTTTTTTTTAATTCTTATAAATTCTTAATTAGCATTATATGCATTATTACGCAATTTTCTGTTAGCTTTTATCAGCTTGAATACTATCAAAAAGACATACAGTATAGGAACGTTTTCAACGCATAAGTTATATAAGCACACACTAAATGTATTTCATTTAAAACAATCACATCATAGGAAAGACAATTTCTAGCTTAAGACCTGTAAGATTTTTTAAAAATAAACACCCAATACAATTATGATGGACTGACCAGCAAATGAATGTGCATTCACTTCTCAGCCACACCTCCCTTTTTAGAAGCTGGTGTTAAGAGTGTCTTTTAATGCCATTAACCCTCAAAATCAATAGCTTAATAGTTTTAGAATGCCGCCAGAGGCTTTTACATTTTTCATTATACTTATTCTAGGAATAGTTTTAATGTGTCTTAAATTTGTGACCCGTTTAGATACACCATGGTGAAAATGAGACAAAATGAGAGATGAGTAAAATGATCAGTATGCAACTACTGGAAGAGGTATTAAGAAAGCCAGAGTGAGAAAGAAATAACATTAACTTTTGCAGCACATTGAATCCAGCATGTTTTATTTTTTCTTGTAAAAAACACATTTATTTATTCCTAAAGCTGCTCTCCAGGATAAGCAAATATTGTCTACAGGAAGCATGTGTATTCTTCCTTGAATCTTGGCGTGCTTTATGTATTACGTCCAGATCTGTGCAGTAATCCAGTGTGAAACTGCCTCTGTGAAGGAACTGCCTGTAAAAGACCAGTCACTGTTGCTCCTTCACCTTGTGCAGGATGACTGGTCTTGTCTCCATCCCTTCCTGTACAGTAGGTCCCTTACTTACAAACAAGCTCTGTTCTGGGAGCTCGTTCATAAGTCCAACCAAGATCAGCGCTTGCAGACGAAGGTTGCGAGCACTGATCAGTGTGGTCTGATGGGGGGAGTCCCCCTATAAGAACACAATAGCCTAGCTGGGGAGATTGATGCACCAACATTGCTTGTGTTGGTACAGCGATCAGTCAGTTTTTTTTCATTCAGCCTGCTGGGTTGAATTAAAAAAACTTTGCAAACACATGTTTGCATCTTTGAAAGTTTGCAGCTCGAAGGTTCAGATGTAGGGGACTTACTGTATTTTTCTGCAGGCAGCCTGTAGTGGGGAACAGTCTGCTGGACCCCTCCCACAGCTCCGCTCTCTGCTTAGGCTATGTACAGCACAGTGATAATATCACTGCTACTTTTACAAAGTAATGGGGTTGTAAAGGCATTTAGTGGCTAAAGAGGAATATATCTAAATTACGATTGTATGTTCGGAGTTCAGCTTTAACGTAAACTTGTTATAAAATTAAGAAAGCAATAGAGAAGTGCCTGACTTGATAGTGGAATGGCAGATGGCATTTTAGAGCTCCAAAGCAAAGTCAAACCCTTGTGAGATTAAACAGGCTGTTTCAGCACTAGCCACTGGCAAGGCCTAAGGTCCTGATAAACTGCCATTAGAAGTTTACGATAGAGATGCTTTTGCAAATAGACATTATCTTTATCCATGTATGATGCTATTAATGTACTTCTGTTGAAACCTAATAAAGACACTGCAGAATGTACTTCTTATAGACCTATATCCTTATCCTTATCTGTATTTCCTAATAGAATCTTGATTATAAAATGCTAACAAAAATCTTGGCAACTACTGGGCTTTTTCACAGACGTATACCTTGACTCTTTTAGACAAAGCTAAGGTCTTTGACTCTCTAGCCTGTTCTTTTTTGCCCATCTTTCTTGATTGTTTTTATCCTAGGCCCAAGTATTCATAAATTAATTGATATACTTTATGCCCACCCACAATATAATGATCTCATCTCCCTCCTCCTTTTCCAGCCACTATGGCACAAGACAAGGCTGCCCATGGTCTTGTCTTTTTTGCTATAGCAATAGAGATTCTTGCTATTAGGATTTGGCAAATGGATAATTTCAGTGAAATTTTTCCTTGGATAGACAACTGAATATATAGACTTGCATGTCAATGATTTTAAAGCAGAGGTCTGGGATAAGCAAATATTGTCTAAATACAAAAGACATGTATTCTTCTTACTTGAATATGTGTGTGCTTTGTACATTTCGTCCAGATCTGTGCAGTAATCTAGTGTGCTCTTCTGTGCAGGAGCTTCCTGTAATAAAGACCAGTCACTGCCGCTGTCTCTTTTTGTGCAGGGTGACTGGTCTTGTATCTGCTCTGCAGGCAGTCTATAGTGGATGGAGTCTGCTGTGCTTCTTCGATGGCTCTGCTCTCTGTGCAGACGATGTGCAGCATAGTAATTATGTTACAGCTACTTTTACAAGGTCATATCTGGTTTTGCAAAGAAATTCTATGAACACAAAGTGGATTCATATCCTTTGTGGTTATTAAAAATATATATTTGGATGAAAGTTTGTGTGCCCGTAGTTCAGCTACGTAGTTCATACTATTGAAGGATCTGGTGAATTTGGTGAACGCATTCCCTATAGCATTAGCCTCCAGATCCATGTCCTCTACCCTACCCCAATAAATTCTTATAATTTTATCATTCTTTGAATATCCAGGGATTGTACTCACAAAAGATCCCTCACAGGCCATCTTAGAGCATATTGGCCCACTACTGCAAAATATCAAGTATAAACTGCAAGTATGATCTAAATTGCCTTTTTAATTTGCAGAAGGAAGTTACCTGATTGGCATGAATATTTTGCCAACATGCATGTGCATTGTTACCCTCATTTCTCTGATAGTAAAGTGCTGAAATGCTTCTTTAAAGCAGTAGTAAAGTCTTTAACCACTTCAGCCCCGGAAGGATTTACCCCCTTCCTGACCAGAGCACTTTTTACAATTTGGCACTGTGTTGCTTTAACTGCTAATTGCGCGGTCATGCAATGCTGTACCCAAACGAAATTTGCGTCCTTTTCTTCCCACAAATAGAGCTTTCTTTTGATGGTATTTGCTCACCTCTGCGGTTTTTATTTTTTGCGCTATAAATGGAAAAAGACCAAAGATTTTGAAAAAAAATGATATTTTCTACTTTTTTGTTATAAAAAAAATCCAATAAACTCAATTTTAATCATACATTTAGGCCAAAATGTATTCGGCCACATGTCAAAAAAAATGTCAATAAGCGTATATTTATTGGTTTGCGCAAAAGTTATAGCATCTACAAACTAGGGTACATTTTCTGGAATTTACACAGCTTTTAGTTTATGACTGCCTATGTAATTTCTTGAGGTGCTAAAATGGCAGGGCAGTACAACCCCCCCCCCAAATGACCCCATTTTGGAAAGTAGACACCCCAGGGAAATTGCTGAGAGGCATGTTGAGCCCATTGAATATTAATTTTTTTTTGTCCCAAGTGATTGAATAATGACAAAAAAAAATTGATATATTGCTCACACAGGCCATGGGCATATGTGGAATTGCACCCCAAAATACATTCAGCTGCTTCTCCTGAGTACGGGGATACCACATGTGTGGGACTTTTTGGGAGCTTAGCCGCGTACGGGCCCCCGAAAACCAATCACCGCCTTCAGGATTTCTAAGGGCGTAAATTTTTGTGTGAGCAATATATCACTACCTATCACAGTTTTGAAGGCCATAAAATGCCCAGATGGCTCAAGCCCCCCCCCAAATGACCACATTTTGGAAAGTAGACACCCCAAGCTATTTGCTGGGAGGCATGTTGAGTCCATGGAATATTTTATATTTTGACACAAGTTGCGGGAAAGTGACAATTTTTTTTTCTTTTTTCAATTTTCAAAACTTTGTGACAAAAAGTGAGGTCTGCAAAATACTCACTATACCTCTCAGCAAATAGCTTGGGGTGTCTACTTTCCAAAATGGGGTCATTTGGGGGGGTTTGTGCCACCTGGGCATTCCATGGTCTCCGAAACTGTGATAGGCAGTGAAGAGTGAAATCAAAAATTTACGCCCTTAGAAAGCCTGAAGGCGGTGCTTGGTTTTCGGGGTCCCGTACGCGGCTAGGCTCCCAAAAAGTCTCACACATGTGGTATCCCCATACTCAGGAGAAGCAACAGAATGCATTTTGGGGTGTAATTTCACATATTCCCATGGCATGTTTGAGCAATATATCATTTAGTGACAACTTTGTGCAAAAAAAAAAATGTGTCTCTTTCCCGCAACTTGTGTCACAATATAAAATATTCCATGGACTCGACATGCCTCTCAGCAAATAGCTTGGTGTGTCTACTTTCCAAAATGGGGTCATTTGGGGGGGTTTTGAACTGTCCTGGCATTTTATGCACAACATTTAGAAGCTTATGTCACACATTACCCACTCTTCTAACCACTTGAAGACAAAGCCCTTTCTGACACTTTTTGTTTACATGAAAAAATTATTTTTTTTTGCAAGAAAATTACTTTGAACCCCCAAACATTATATGTTTCTCCTCAGCCTTTTGGCTAAGATCAAGTGTAGTTTCTGCCTTGTTCTTGTCATTAGGTAACGACCAGTGCCAGTCCCTCTCGGCCTTGGGGTGTTTCCTTCGGGTGCATCCCATGCTGCTATTGGGGGGGACGCCAGTGGAAGTGTACAAGAGTGATCGCCTTTCCCTACCATCCATGAGTTGGCTGTGGGATTGGTGGGCGTAGATATGGTGGGGCCGCCGAGCGCACCAAATACTTTGAGGCTGGTCGTGGCCAAGCCTAGACGGAGTGAGGTTGGATTGCACTTCATTCAGAAGCAATTGATTGAAGACCTTTTTGGGATGCCGAGAGAAGCCATTTTTTGCATGCAGTGTTTTTCCTACTACTGGAATGTATGATGTTACTTTCTGGAAAAAGGAAGATCTGTAGACATGTATGCTACAGAAGGGCGAGAAAGAGGGCGATGAGATGCTGGAAGGGATCACATTCCTGTCGAGTGAGACAAAAGTGCGAGTCCCCACCACTGTGCATATGTACAATCCTTTTGTACAGGATGGGGAAATCGCTGCCTTTTTATTCAGGTACTGTGAGTCAGTTTCAGCAGGCGTGAAGCTGACGAATGTGCTAGGTACCTTCAATGGGCAGTGTAAATTTTGGGTAAATTTTAGGGCGGATCAGGAGGGTATAGGTGGCGTCAGGCACCCCCCTCAGTTCTTTTCCATTGGGAGGAATCGTGGCTACTTGTGGTACCCTGGCCAGCCCCTCTTCTGCAGGCAGTGTTTTGCTTTCGGGCACACCAAAGATCAGTGCGAGTCCGGGTTAACATGCCGCAATTGCTTCAAGCAGGGTCACGGAGCCGGTCAGTGTCCGGAGAAGAAGAGCTGCCACATCTGCGGTAGTAGGACGCACCTTGCGAGACAGTGCCTGAAGGTAAACAGAGCATCTGAGCCCACTCCAGAAGCGGTGGTGGTTAAAGCTGTGGAGGCGGGGGGCAAGCAGGTGCTATCCTACGCGGATATGGCCAGACTGGGATCCATTCCAACCACCGCGGTGAACTCTGTTGAGCAGACCATAGTGCTACCCGAGGAAGTGGTGGTGCGGGATGATGTCTGCCTACCTATGGAGGGTGAGCCAGGTCCCTCCCCTGTTGACACCGTAAGGGAGGAGGGGCCACTCCTGTACCAGAGGAGAGTGTCCCTGGGCACCTCCTTGCCGAGGGGGAGTTGGAGGGGAGCGGTGAGGAATTGGAGGACTCAGAGGAGGAGATGGAGGTGGGGCAGCTCTCCCCAAAAAGAAAGATGGCTGAGTCCTCCCAAGTCATAGGCTCCTTCCCGGACTCTCCAGACCCTGAAGCATCGGATGTAGTGATTGACTCGGACTCCTCGCAGACACCATCCAATGTGAGCACTGGTCAGGTGTCCGAGCTGCATCTGGGGGGGTGAGCCTTGGGTCAGGGGTGGGACCGAGGACTAGGGCCAGGGATAAAAGTGGGAAAAAGAAAAAATCATGACAGGAATGTGATCCCTTAATTTTCTATGCGCTTATGGGTATCTTCCCTAAATTGCAGAAGTATTGGGACGGCATCTAGACGGGCAGCAATTTTTAACATCTTATCTGGTTATGCTGACAATATTTTTTGCTTACAGGACTGCAATATGAGGGAGGAACCATATACTGCAAGATGGACCCGGGGGGATGCGGTATGGTCGTTGGGTCGGAGCAGGAATAGTGGCATGGGGATTCTGATTAAAAATAATATAATTATGATTTTAAGGAAGGTGGAGGTGGAGGTGGGACGATGTTTGTTTGTTACTTTGGAGTATGGGGGTGTTTGTTTTAAGTTATTTTGTGTGTATGCACCAGTTGATAAAAAGGGGAGGTTGGATCTGTTCGAGAAAATGAAGTTTTTTCTGGGGAGGAGGAATCCTATTATTGTGTTGGGGGATTTTAATTGTATTTTACATAGTGGGGATAGGTGTGGGGGTGGGGGTGGTCGTGGGGATGTTGATAAATCTGGGAAGGAGTTGGGTGAGATTTTGAGGTTGTTTGGGTTAAGGGATGTGGGTGAAGGTGGTGGGTTTTCTTATTTTAGTGATAAGGGTACTGTAAAATCTAGATTTGATTTTTGTTTTGTTTCAAAAAATTTGCAGACAGAATCCTTTATGATTCAGCAGGAGCCTTTCTCGGACCATGGTCGGATCGAGTGTGTTGTGAGTATGGAATCGGAGGTAACGTATGGTAAAGATGTGTGGAAGCTGAATGTGGAATTATTGGAAGATGAGTGTGTGAAAAGAGAGTATGTTGAGTTTTTTGGGATACTTAAAAGGAGGAGGAATGATTTTTTAAGTGTGATTGAGTGGTGGGAGTGGGTGAAAGGTCAGACTAAGAGGTTTTTTGTAAGAAAGGGTTGTGAGATTGCGAAAAAGGAACGTGAAGCGTATGAATGGTGGCTGAAGAGATTGGAATATTTGGAAGAACTAAGGGAATGGGGAGAGAATGTGTGGTGTGACTTGGTGGAAGCAAGAGGAAAATTGAGAATTTTTATGGAGCGGAGGGGGGGAGAGATTATGTCGCAAGCAAGGATGGTGGTGAAGGAGAAGGATGAGAAGTGTACGCGTTTTTTCTTTAAAAAAGGTATATGGTGGGAAGGTGGATTTGTCAAGTGTGTTGGATGAGAATGGACAGGTGGTAAGTGGTAGGTGGTAGGTGGTAGGTGGTAAGGTGGTAAGTGGTTAAAGAGGTTGGGAGATGAAATCTGGAAGTTTTATTCCGATTTATATATGGAAAAGAAGAGGGATGAGAGGGTTGAGAAGGAAGTGTTGGAGCAGGTGGAGATGTGTCTGGATATGGAGGATAAAAATATGTTAGGGGAGAAAGTGAGTAAAGGTGAAGTTGATGAATATCAGGGGAGTATGAAGAAAGGTAAGACGCCTGGGAGTGATGGTTTGCCAGTTGAGTTTTATTGTAAGTTTTGGGAAGTGATTGGTGACTGCATGTATGAGATGGTGATGAAAGTTTTGGAAGAGGGGAGGATGCCTGAATCTATGTTAAAAAGCGTGATTGTTTTGCTGTATAAAAAAGGTGACAAGCGAGAGTTGAAAAATTGGAGGCCTATATCATTGTTGAATGTAGATTATAAGGTGGTGGCAAAGGTATTGGCGAATAGGTTGCGTGCGGTGGTGGAGAAATTGGTGGGGGAGGAGCAAGCGTGTGCGGTGCCTGGGAGGTCTATTGCAGAAAGTTTGGTGAGCTTGAGGGATGTGTTATGGTTTTGTAAGGAGAGGAAGCAGGAAGTGGCGGTGTTGGCTGTGGATTTTGAAAAGGCGTATGACAGAGTGTCGCATGATTTTATGTTTAAAGTATTGAGGAGAATGGGGTTACCTGAGGTGTTGATTGGGTGGATTAAGTGTTTGTAAAGAGGCATGGTAAGTAAGGTGTTGGTGAATGGGTGGGTGACGAATGATATAAGCATTAGGTCGGGTGTGAGACAGGGTTGCCCGTTATCACCCGTGTTGTTTATTTGTGTGATTGAACCTTTGTTGAGGATGTTGATGAAAGATAAGTGTGTGAGAGGGGTGGAGGTACCAGGGAGTGGTGGCAGGGTTTTGAAAGTAATAGGATATATGGATGATATTACAGTGATTTGTAGAGATATGGCAGGGCTAAAAAGAGTGAAGTTGATTGAGTTTTTTGGTATGGCAAGTGGATTTTGTGTGAATATGGGGAAAAGTGAGTGTAAATTGTTTGGTGTATGGAGGGGGATTGAACAGTGTGGTTGGAAGTTTTGTGAGGGAGGAGTGAGGATTTTAGGTGTCAAGTTTGATTCTGATTTGTATGGGAGAGAGAGTTGGCAGGATGCGTTAGTGAAAGTTAAAAAGAAAATAGATTTTTGGTCTCTAAGGACTTTGTCGTTGGAGGGAAGGTGTTGATTGTGAAGGCTGTTGTGATTCCGATTTTGTTATTTTTATATTATGTGTTTCCAGCTCCAGATAGAGTGATGAAACAAATTGTGAGAGTGTGTTTTTCCTTTTTTTGGTCGTCTAAGATGGAGAAGTTGAAAAGAGAGAAAGTAATGAAAGGAGTAATGAATGGTGGGAAAGGTATGGTGAGTATTGAGAAATTTCTGGTGGTGAAGTATGTAAGTATGTGTGTGAGATTAAGCGAGAAAGAGAATGTTGCAGGGTGTATGGTAAAATATGCATGTGGGAGCGTGTTACGGAAATATAAGTTGTGTGATGTTGATTTGAGGAAACCTGTATGTTTTGTTGCGCCTTGGTTTTATGTGAGGATTGAAAGGTGTATGAGGAGGTATGGGTTGCAGGATGTGACACGAGATAAATGGTGTGAGAGTAAGAAGGTTATGCAGATACTGAAAGAAAGGGAGGAGATGGAAGGAATAGGTGGTTTAAGAGTAGCCGAATGTAAGAAAGTCTGGAAGAATGTGTGCTGTAAGGGAGTGGATAATAGACAGAAGGATATTGCATGGATGGGGGTGCATGGGTGTTTGCCTACAAGAGAGTTTCAGAGAAGGAGAAGGTTTGTGGACAGTGAGGTGTGTCCAAGGCTGGGGTGTGGGGGGATTGAGAGGGTGGTACATGTGTGCTGGGAGTGTTGCTATGCGAAGAAAATATGGAAAAGAATGGAAAAGATGATTGAGGGATTGACTGGTGTGAATAGTGTAACGTATGAGATGGTGTTATATGGTTTGTGTGATCTGGGGAGGAATGAGGAGAGGTTGTTATGGATTGTTGTGAATTGTATTAAAGAGTGTTTGTGGGATGTTCGGAATATTTTGATTTTTAAGCAGGAAGTGGTTAAAGTGAAAGAATGCGTGGCCATGGTCCGAGGAAAGATTTACAATTATTCATATTATGATTATAAGACGTTAGGAGAGAAGGATGCAAGGAAATTATGGAAATTGGAGGAGTGGAAACAATGGTGTATATAATGTAAATATGTGAATTATGTTATTGATGTTTTTTCTTGAACGATTAACCTTTTTATTTTTGTTTTTTAGGGTGAGTACAGATGGTGATAAAGGGACAGTGTGGAGAAAGTATATAGGAGTGTTTTTTGTTTGTGTAGGGATAGGGTGGAGGGATAGTATATAATAGGGATAGTTTGTAATTTTTTCGCTATGAGGGATGGGAGTGGGTTGTTTTGTTAATGTTCTTTTTATCTTTATTGTTGTTTTGAAACATTCTTGATATATTTATTGTTGTGAGATGTCTTTATTTTCTTTACTGTTGTTATGTACATTTTGGGTTTTTGTGGTTGGGTTTGGGAAGGAAGTGGGTGGGTTTTGGGAGGGAGGTGGGAGGGTTATGTAAATATTGTAAATACTTGTCTGATAATGTACTTCAATGTTATTTTATTGTTCAAACATATTCTTTTGATTTATGTTATCTATGTATTTTACTTGTGAAATTTTAAATAAAAGAATTAAAAAAAGAAAATGTCACACATCACCCACTCTTCTAACCACTTGAAGACAAAGACCTTTCTGACACTTTTTGTTTACATGAAAAAATTATTTTTTTTTGCAAGAAAATTACTTTGAACCCCCAAACATTATATATATAAAGCAAATGCCCTACAGATTAAAATGGTGGGTGTTTCATTTTTTTTTCACACAGCATTTGTGCAGCGATTTTTCAAATGCATTTTTTGGGGAAAAAACACACTTTTTAAAATTTTAATGCACTAAAACACACTATATTGCCCAAATGTTTGATGAAATAAAAAAGATGATCTTAGGCTGAGTACATGGATACCAAACATGACATGCTTTAAAATTGCGCACAAACGTGCAGTGGCAACAAAATAAATACATTTTTAAAAGCCTTTAAAAGCCTTTACAGGTTACCACTTTAGATTTACAGAGGAGGTCTACTGCTAAAATTACTGCCCTCGATCTGGCCTTCGCGGTGATACCTCACATGCATGGTGCAATTGCTGTTTACATTTGACGCCAGACCGACACTTGCGTTCGCCTTAGCGCGAGAGCAGGGGGGGACAGGGGTGCTTTTTTTTTTTTTTTTTTTTTTTTTTCTTTTTTATCTTATTTTTAAACTGTTCCTTTCATTTTTTTTAAAATCATTTTTATTGTTATCTCAGAGAATGTAAATATCCCCTATGATAGCAATAGGTAGTGACAGGTACTCTTTTTTGAAAAAATTGGGGTCTATGAGACCCTAGATCTCTCCTCTGCCCTCAAAGCATCTGACCACACCAAGATCGGTGTGATAAAATGCTTTCCCAATTTTGCCAATGGCGCTGTTTACATCCGGCGAAATCTAAGTCATAAAATGCTCGTAGCTTCCGGTTTCTTAGAGATGCTTGGAGCCACTCTGGTCTCTGATCAACTCTATGGTCAGCTGGCTGAATCACCTTCTACATTCTCAGGTTCCCTGTTGGGACAGGAGAGCCAGAGAAAAACACGGAAGACGGTGGGGGGGGGGGCATTCCCTCCCACTGCTTGTAAAAGCAGTCTAGAGTCTAATTAGCCTCTAGGATTGCTTTTACATGAAAGCCGACCGCTGGCTGAAAAGAATGATACCAGGATGATACCTAAACCTGTAGGCATCATTCTGGTATAACCACTCAAAGTCGTGAATGGCGTACCTGAAGACAAAAAAATGGTTAACAATAAAACACAGTAAACGGTAAAGTATAAAAAATTGTATACCTGAAAAGCAAACATGATAAAACATAATAACAAAATATGGTGCTGCAGAAGTGGTGGGTTCCCAATTATTAGGATTGGCGAATGCAGCAGGAAGGGCATTATGGGCACAACGGGCCGGTGTTTGTCTTCTTCTTGGTGGCAGCGGGACACTACTTGTGCTTGCCACCTCACCAGCTTGAACTGCACTTATGGGACCCGCCACGTCACCAAGTGTTACTGCAGTGCTGATTTGACTACGACCGGGGTGTACTAGGCCGCTGGTGCTTGCCAGTTCACCAAAACGCTACCAAAAAAACTGTTAGCGATCGCAGGGATCAGGCCTGACTCTGCGAACGCTGTAGTTATGCATTTAGTGTTTTGTAAGTGACAGTGATCGATCGATACTGCACTTGGGTGGGCTGGGCTGGGCCGGGCGGAGGGGCAAAACGCAGGTGCTAGCAGGTATCTGGACTGATCTCGCTATCACTGCGTTTTTGGGAACCCTAAACTGCTGGGGACGCTAGTATAGATCTGATCGGATCAGATATTGATCCGTTCAGATACTATACCACTAAGGGAGGTGTACGGTGCGTGCGTGGGTGTTAGCGGTACTGGCGCTAACCTGACGCTGCCTGGGGCTGGTGCTTGCCAGTTCACCAAAACGCTACCAAAAAAAGTGTTAGCGATCTCAGGGATCAGGCCTGACTCTGCGAACGCTGCAGTTATGCATTTAGTGTTTTGTAAGTGACAGTGATCGATCGATACTGCAATTGGGTGGGCTGGGCTGGGCCGGGCGGAGGGGCAAAACGCAGGTGCTAGCAGGTATCTGGGCTGATCCCGCTAACACTACGCTTTTGGGAACCCTAAACTGCTGGGGACGCTAGTATAGATCTGATCGGATCAGATATTGATCCGTTCAGATACTATACCACTAAGAGAGGTGTACGGTGCATGCGTGGGTGTTAGTGGTACTGGCTCTAACCTGACGCTGCTTGGGGCTGGTGCTTAACAGTTCACCAAAATGCTACCAAAAAAACTGTTAGCGATCGCAGGGATCAGGCCTGACTCTGCCTGGGGCGACGCATATTACCGCCAGGCTATCAGGGGGCTAAACCTTTATTAGGTAATAAACGGCGGGTGCCCTGACACTTTAAAAAATAAATTAACTAACCAGCGTCACCCGTAACAGTTATACGGTAATCACTGGTGAAGGGGTTAACTAGGGGGCAATCAAGGGGTTAAAACCTTTATTAGGTAGTATATGGGGGTCCCTGACGCTATAAAACGCTGATGGCAAACCTAAATATTTATCTCCCTAACTAGCGTCACCAGTGACACTAATACAGCGATCAGAAAAATGATCGCTTAGTGACACTGGCGACTGGGGGTGATCAAGGGGTTAAAACTTTATTAGGCGGGATCGGGTGTGTATTGTGTGTATTGTGTGCCTGGCATGTTCTACTGTATGTGTGTGTATTTGTGCACTCACATCGATGTCTTCTCTCCTCGGCGCCGGAACGGAAAATACCAAGCCGAGGAGAGATGACATCATTTCCTCTGCTGTTTACCATACAGCAGCAGAGGAATGATCCCATTGGCTGGGAGCGATTGGGAGGGGGGCCACGAATGGAGGGCCTCCCCCTCACCTCCGATCGCCGGGGGACAAACGCCGACCGCCTCGGACACCGGGGGGTCCTATCGGACCCCCCGCCCGCGGGAGGCAGATCACGTACAGGTACGTGATTCTGCCTGCCCATGCCATTCTGCCGCAGTATATCTGCGTGAGGCGGTCGGCAAGTGGTTAAAGAAAAAATGGCCTCCCTTCAGGTTGATGTCATAATGTGCTACTAGCACATTATGACAGACTTACCTGTAAAGCAAATCTGGACGCTGTTACTGCTGACAGAGCTTCCATTCTCACCCGGTCTTCCTTCCATGTTTTTGCACTCTGGCCGCTTGCATGGCTGGGCTGCATTGATGTCACTCCGGCATATGCATTGAGTGTGCCGACCATTCAGCGCACAGTGCGCATGCGCTGGTGATGTCACTAGCCACTACAAATGTGAATATCTCCTCAACGGTGCACATTTAGGGGATATTCACTGTACCTACAGGTAACCCTTATTATAGTCTTCATTGTAGGGACAAGTGAAAAAGCAGACTTTACTACTGTTTTATGGCACTCAGGTCTTTGTTCTCTTCTACCGTAGGAGGTACTACTAGACCACAATTAAAAAGGACCATGCTAATAATTCCTGACAGGACCACTTGCCATTAGACATAAATGGCAAACTCTAATGCCAACTATGTCTATGGAGGAATGGGATGATATTTGTTCCTCCCATATGTTAGTTTTACCTGCTGTTAAAAACACGTTGATTCAGTTATATATAATTGATCAAGCTTATTTATACCCTGTTGGATTGCATAAAATGAGACATATAGCCACCTCTTAAAGCATACTATGTACTCAACTTCTTTGCATATTTCAATTATAGTTTTATTCAAATTTACAATGTATATTTACATCACCTGTAATTGAATGTGCTAATTACATGTTATTTTGTATTATATGTAAAACCTGTTAAATAAACACTTAAAAAAAAAAAAGATCCTGAAAACAAGGCAATATTGTCTGCAACACTTGAGTTATCTTAATACTTCAAAACAGAACAAAGAAACCTTATACTGCAGTGTTACACAGTCGAATAGGGCTAACCCCTTCTGTTTTCCGTTTTCTTTATCAAGAGGAGTCTAGAATAGATATTCAAGATGAAAGGAGGGAAGAGAGGGAGAGCAATGGGGAAGGGAGAACTAGAGAGAAACAACTAGGAAGAGAGAAGGAGAGGGGGGAAGTAAAGGGGAAGAATAAAGAGGAAGGAGAGGGAGGGTGGAAGGGTAAGAGGGGAAGGGAGACAGGGGGAAGAGGGGGCACAAGGAGGCAGCGAACACGTGTGACACGGACCACGAGTACCAGTAAATACGGTTAGTCGACACCAACCAACCTCTCCAACCATCAGTCCCTCTATAAGGGAACCATTGTAATCTGGTGTACCACTTCCCAGGAGTGCCCGACCCTCATCCGAGAATTTAAACATATTCCACACTGTCCATGTCTTGGTATATTGTTCATTTTGAAGTTGGGCCGTAAGGACAATATCCTCCTTTCTAAGCCACATGCCTACGGTCGGAGCTTGTGTGGACTTCCACAGTAAGGGAATGCACGCCTTGGCGGCATCCAACAGGTGGCGGATCAGTGATTTTTTGTAGACCTTACTTGACATATGAGAGGCATGGAGCAGAAAGATGGCTGGGTCAGCTAAAATGGGGTGCTCAGTGAACTTCTGTATCATATGTTGAATGATCTTCCAGAACTGCTCCAAAATGGGGCAGGTCCAAAAGATGTGAAGAATCATTCCTCGATCACCCTGGCATCTCCAGCAATGATCCGAGGAAGATGGCAATATCTTATGTAATTTTGCAGGGGTATTGTGCCATCTAGTGACTAGTTTATAGTTAGTCTCCTGCATTTTTGTGCATATCGAGGATCTGTATGTAAAGTGGAGAATATTTTGTCTTTGACATGTCATGAAGGTACATTGCATATCTCGTTCCCAAGCATCTAGGCATTGCATTCGATGGATACCTCCACCTTTCTAAGCCACATGCCAACGGTCGGAGCTTGTGTGGACTTCCACAGTAAGGGAATGCACGCCTTGGCGGCATCCAACAGGTGGCGGATCAGTGATTTTTTGTAGACCTTACTTGACATATGAGAGGCATGGAGCAGAAAGATGGCTGGGTCAGCTAAAATGGGGTGCTCAGTGAACTTCTGTATCATATGTTGAATGATCTTCCCGAACTGCTCCAAAATGGGGCAGGTCCAAAAGATGTGAAGAATCATTCCTCGATCACCCTGGCATCTCCAGCAATGATCCGAGGAAGATGGGAATATTTGATGTAATTTCGCAGGGGTATTGTACCATCTAGTGACTAGTTTATAGTTAGTCTCCTGCATTTTTGTGCATATCGAGGATCTGTATGTAAAGTGGAGAATATTTTGTCTTTGAGGTGTCGTGAAGGTACATTGCATATCTCATTCCCAAGCATCTAGGCATTGCATTCGATGGATATCTGGTGGTGTGATCAGCAATTGGTAGGTAGCAGACAAGGCATGTGGCATAGCACCCTCTTCAGAACAGTAAGCTTCGTAGGTGGTCAGGGCTTGGTCAAAATTTCCAGGAGGAGGTAGTGATTTAAGAAAATGGTTGAGTTGGAAAGCTCTCCAGTAATCTAAGTGGAATGGGCCATTTGAGCTCATGAGTTCGGATGTAGTAGGCCATTGGCCATTTAGTAAGAAATGAGAGTCTTGAAAGTAGCCTAAGTTCCTCATGGAGCAAAAGATGGGGTCTGTGTATCCTGGCATAAACTCTGGGGTTCCCAGGATCGGAAGGAGTGGGAAATCGGGTGACATTAGGCAGTAGCGTGTAAAGAGAGACGAACATGTACGCGCGGTCGTGCCTATCAGAGGATGATTTTTCATGTCTCTTGGCAGTACGTTATGGCACCAAGGTGCTCTGTTCAGGGGTATGTCACACTGAGTCTGTTCCAACCGGGTCCATAGTTTAGTGGACTGGTGACGGTTCCAGTCAATAAATCTGGTCAGATGGGTTGTATGTTGATATTTGCGGAGGTCTGGGACTGCCAGTCCTCGATACTGTTTGGGCAGTATAAGCTGGCGTTTGTTAAGTCTGGGCCTTTTATGTGCCCATATGAAGTCAAAAAAGAGGGTACTGGTCTGGTCGAAATAGGAAGAAGGGATTTGGATCGGTAGGGCCTGAAGAAGGTATAAAAATTTGAGAAAAATGCACATCTTAAGGATATTGCATCTACCGAACCATGAATATAACCCCGTATGCCATTTGGTAAGCAAAGCCCGAACAGCGGTCAGTAGAGGAGGGAAGTTCAGGGCAAATATCTGAGATATTTTGGGGGGGATATATGTACCCAGATATTTCAATGTTGTGGTAGTCCATTTAAATTTAAAACTGTCTCTAAGGGTTGTGAGGAGACGTGGGGGCACACCTATGTTCATTGCTTCGGACTTGTTAAAATTGATTTTCATATTTGAAATATTATCATATGTCCTAAATTCTTGCAGAAGATTTGGAAGGGAGACCACCGGGTTAGTGAGTCTCCCATAACTACTCCAGTGATGTCTGGATTGGTGCGCACGGTACATAGGAAGGGTTCCAGTGACAGGGCGAAGAGGAGCGGGGATAAAGGGCATCCCTGACGTGTTCCGTTCCTGATTACAAAGGAGTCTGACAGGACACCATTAGCTTGAACACGAGCTGTGGGGTCGGTGTAAACTGAGTTTATCCAATTTAACATTGTGCTGCCAAATCCTAAATTATTTAAAATGGAAGTCATAAATTGCCAGGTCACCCT
This sequence comes from Aquarana catesbeiana, assembly GCF_042186555.1. NCBI lineage: Eukaryota > Metazoa > Chordata > Amphibia > Anura > Ranidae > Aquarana > Aquarana catesbeiana. The sequence continues at coordinate 374,804,769 of NC_133325.1, forward strand.
GTCAAAGGCCTTCTCTGCGTCCGTGCTTAGGAAGACACAGGGAGTCTTATTTTGATTGACCACATGTAGGAGGTTAAGGACTTTAATTGTGTTGTCCCTTGCCTCCCTGGTTGGGACAAATCCCACTAGGTTTAAATGAATCAGGGATGGGAGCCTAGTGGCCAGTATTTTTTTAATAATTTTAAGGTCAGCATTGAGGAGTGAGATTGGCCTATAGTTCCCACAGGCCGTAGAATCCTTTCCCTCTTTGGGGTCACTGCAATATGCTCAGAGAGAGTGAGAGTTAAAGAATTTGTGCATGTATTCCCCGAGGGACGGTAGTAAAACTTTATAATGTTGTGCAGTGAACCCATCCGGGCCCAGGGCTTTCCCCAGCTTAGTGGCCCCTACTGCCGACTGTATCTCCTCAATATTTATGGGGTCATCCAACAACTCACTGACTTCAGCAGGCAGTTTGGGCATGCCCGACTTGAGCAAATATTTCTCAATTTGGGGTTGTGGGGAAGGCGGCTTCTGTAGGTTGTAAAGGGATGCATAGAAATCTTTGAATTCTCGTGCTATGTTTTGAGGAAGTTTGATCTTCTGACCAGAGGGTGCCATAATGTGTGGGATGTAATTTGCGAGTACCTGTTCTCTCAATGATTTGGCCAAAAGCTTACAACATTTGTTCCTTGATTCATGTGAAACGCGCCGGCAAACCTGTTTCACAGCCTTAGCATGAAATTGCATTAGATCTGTAATTTTGTTATGTAGGAGCAGGATATCTGCCTCTACGGAGGGAGTTTAAGCATGTTTGTGTCTAGCTTCGGCTATATGTAAATCATTAAGAAGTGACATTAGCTGTGCCGAACGCCGCCTCTTAATGCTTGCCCCATGTTTAATTAGAACTCTGCGAATCACCGCTTGATGGGCCTCCCACACGATTCCAGGGTTACTATCAGGAGTATTGTTGGTTTTAAAGCAGCAGTCCAATTCCCTGGTCACGTCCTTAAGGACCTCTTCGTCCTGTAAGAGACTCATTTAATCTCCAGGTTCTCGTTCTAGAGGTGAGATTGTCAGTCAAGGCGTATGTCGGTAAAACAGGAGCATGGTCAGACCATGTAATAGATCCAATCGAGGAGTCTCGGATGGCGTGCAATTGGGCATGGGGGAGTAAGAAGTAGTCAATCCTTACTGCTTATGTGGAGTGGAGTAGAAGGTGTAATCCCTTTCAGTCAGGTGGAGAAGTTCCCAGACGTCAATCAGTTGTGCTTTGTGTAAGGAGCGTGCTATACGTTTTCTAGCTGCAGGTGTGACTGAGGAGTGTCCCGAGGAAGTATCCTCGGTGGGGATTAGCGGGACATTAAAGTCACCCCCTAGTATCAGCTGGCCTCTATTGAACTCTACCAGATTATCTAGTGTCTGTGTAATATAATGATCCTGATGGCTGTTAGGGGCATAGATATTCGCCAGAGTCACCTCGACACTGCCAATTTCACCCCTGAGGAACAAATATCGTCCCTCCGGGTCAGATTTCACATCTACACATTTCCAAGGGACATAGCGGGAAATAAGAATGGATACTCCACACGGGATTTAGCAGCCCCCTGTGTGGAGTGGTACACCATCGGAAAGAATTTGTTTTTCAGTATGGGGAGATTACCTCCCTTGAAATGCGTCTCTTGTATGAACGCTGGGTTAGCCTTATGACAGCGTAGATCATTTAACAACATGCGCCTTTTTTCAGGCACATTTAGGCCCTTTGTGTTTAGTGAAAGCACGTTCATCGCCTCCATGGCTCCCAGTTGTAGATGGGGGGCAGGGATCAAGAGGTAAAGGTAGGGGAGGGGAAGAACTTAAGGTGGGGGATGAGAAGAACGAAAAAGAGGTAGCAGAGGATAGTAAAGTGAGAAAGAAAAAGAGTTAGCGTTAAGATCGCTCTTATAAGATACAAAAAGTGTATTCTAAGTGAGTAGCACAAAGTGCCAAGGCGCTCACCAGTAGAAAACTGGTAATAGAGCGCAAGCCTGGGTGGGGTCATGGAAAGAAACAGCCAGTATTGAACCCACTGACCACCCACTCCCACCCCTTATCGTGATGCTATGTGGCATAACTTAGATGATGACGGCTGTAAGTCATGAATAAGGAGGTTAGGTTTAAGGAGGAGGCATACAGATTTCTGAAAATGTATTACTCATATTTATATAACATATATACAATATACAGTCCCCAAGCCTGATCATGTTAACAACTGTAATCATAGTAACCCCGTTTAATTTCTAAACAATGACTAGAAACTTATGACCATATTCCCAGCCCCTATTTTGTATTCAAAAATCCCTACCCAACCGGGGGGGAGAGGATAACCGACAGTATAGAATCAATGCTCCACATCAGCTGCCAGTCCGTCCACTCCCCAGGATATCCCCTTCATTGCTTTCGTGCAAGGTGAATTAAGCCCTTGGTACCCAGATCCACATTCCCCTACTTAAGTCGCCAAGGCCGCATCACAGAATCAATTTCAATACCCCGGCCTAGTATCATAGTGTAGATCGTCTCCTCCAGACCCTGCGGGCCAAGGCCCCCCTACCCACAACCCACAAACTGGGGAGAAAGATCCCAAAAGTATGTCTTCTTGAGTATTACCTCCCCTGAGATTATCGTATCAGCAAAGCAGAAGTATGGTGTCGGGGGAGGCCGCAACCGTGCCCACCCCCAGACCCCGGCCGAGTCAAACTCCCGGGATGACCGGGGCAACCAGGAAGGAAGGGGGGAAGGACCAGCATCCCCGCCGACATATGCGTGACATTAACCAGAGACACATTACCTTATCATATCGACCAACAGCTGACACTATATAAAATTGAACCAACATTCACATTTGGGAGCATTAGTGTTTGTATGTATTGGTATAATGATCCGATCTCGATAGCAGGGAGTATGAGAAGACAAGGGGGGTGAGCTCCTACTCAGCCTTATGCACGGATATGACATAGAGAACACTAAACACTGAACCTGGGGACAACATCTGGGGATCCTCAAGCATGACCCGTTTATGCCCCCCCCAGGTCTAGTCACAGTTCCATGCAAGCGGGACTCTCAGTTCAGAAGTCTAGCAGAGCAACAAGTTCCGTCCATCTCTACGTGGCATCCGCAGCTGCCAAAGTTCGGCAGAGGAGATGTTAGTCCCGGGTCACAGGGCAGGACAACTCCCTCCGCCAGAAGGTGGTGTGGGCATTGCCAACAAACCGACATAGGGAAATGGTCAATAGTCAACAATTTAGGGGTAAAACAAACCGATTGAGATCAGGCTTAAACACGGACTTGCAACAAGCATGTAATTCATGACGCACGTGTTCCCTCGGGGGAGGGTGCCCGGGGTCTCCTTCTGGACTGCTGTTGGTGGGGAGGTTGGTAGTTCCACTGAGTGGAGGGTCCCGGGTGGCCCGGGAGATGAGGGACAAGAGCCAATCAATTTGGGACTGAGATCGGTTCCACTCTTAGGAAGGTGAAGAAGGCAGGCAAATCCGTTGGGGTACGCAGAGTAAAAGAGGCAGTGCCATTGCGGAATGTCACCGCCAAGGGGTACCCCAGCGGTACGTGCAGCCCTGTCATCTGGCCAAATCCAGCATTGGTCTTAGCAGAGCCCATTGCTGTAGTGTGGCTCTGGAGAGATCTGGTACGTTCTTAATAGCAGCACCGTCAAATTCAACCTCTCCATGATCCCAAGCCTTACGGAGGATGAGCTCCTTCTGAGTTTATTGGTGGATACTGCAGAGAACATCTCAGGGTCTGTCTGGGTGTTCCTAGTGATCTCTGTGTTCTTGAACCAGGTAGTCACTGTTCTTACTACTTTAAACGATAATTTCACTTTTCAAAAATATTAAATGCATATTTTTTTGCAGTTAAAATGTATTATTTTTTTTACTGCAGCCTATAAAGCATTGCAGTCGTGATCAGCAGATCATGGGTGCAATGTGAGGCTCCTGAACAGTTTTCCTCTAGCTTTGTGCCTGTATCCCCATACAAGCTTTCATTTACAAAGCTAGAGGAAGAATGAATGAACTACGAGTGTGCTGAGCACCACTTTCAAACCACAAGTATGTGGTGGCAGACAGTACTTGTAGTTTTTTCATTCACAAAACTCTGTGAATGAATGATGTGGCTGTTTTGCCAGAGTCCTGTCTTCAAAAAGTGACAGCGAGTACAGAGAGAAGATCTCCCTTCAAGGGAGGCCTGGTGGTGGGAGGCAGGTGCCTAGGAGCATATTAAGTGATATACCCACAATATCCGTGTAACATGCAAAGGTGAACATATCCTTTCAACTTTCATAGAAAAAAGAAATCCCCTATACAAAAATAGTAGAGCATATACAATTGCGATGCAAGCTATATTGTAATATATAGTCATTAAAAATTAAATTTCGTTTTTAATCTGCAAAGCTGTTTAGAAATTCATTAATATATATATATATATATATATATATATATATATATATATATATATATATATATATATATATATAAATCTATATAAAAAATGAGTTTATTCATCAGTTAAAGCCAATATGTATTCTTCTACATATTTTTGGTTAAAAAAAATGCAATATATATATATATATATATATATATTGATTGGTTTGTGCAAAAGTTATCGTATCTACAAACTATGGGATTTTTATATTGTTTTCACTGGTAATGGTGGCGATCTGTGATTTTTTAGCGGGACTGCGGCATTGCGGCGAACAAATCTGATCCCAAATAACACTTTTTGGGCACCAGTGACATTATTACATTGATCAATAATATAAAAATGCACTCATCAATGTATAAATGACACTGGCAGGGAAGGGGTTAACACTAGGGGGCGATCAAGGGGTTAAATGTGTTCCCTCAGCGTGTTCTAACTGTAGGGGGGTTGGGCTGCCTGGGACAGCCTGCCTGTTCTGCCTCTGCATACAGTGATCATGGGTGGCCGGCAGATATCTAGTTCACCGGACCTTGTGCGTAGCGGGCATGCGCAATCGGCGGCAAACTCACATGCACTGACTGATGTACAGGTATGTCGGTTCATGCAGAAGAGCTGACCTGCCACTGTATAAGTACGGCAGCTGGTCGGCAAGTTGGTAATGCAGCTCCCTTTCCCCTGTACACCTACATTTGTCTGTTTGGTATACTATATGAAGAGTGTTGACCACAATATACTAGAATATTTCAAAGAGAAACACTGTTTATGGCCTGGAAAGCCATAGCCATTAAAAGCATTATAAACCTACTTACCTTTTACCTTGTTTTTCACCTGCATAAGATGTACATTAAAAATGTAGTTTTACAATGTAAGTTGGTGCTCTGTATGCACAGACCATAGTAGAGTTGGCCCCACCTAGTAAAGCATCCTGTCTCCATGTCGATAAGGACAAGGACCTCATCCCCACAACCCTTGCCTGTGAGTTGGGGGCTTATCAGAATCTGAAAGCCCCCTTTAATAAAAAATTATGTAAAAAAGGTTTGGCCTAGAAATAAAGACACCCAAACTTTTGACAAGTCATTTATTAAAAAAAAAAATATCTAAAAGAAAGTCCTTCATTGTAAACCCATCGCCAATCACAATGTCTGGCACTCATTCAGCAACAAAACCCAAAAAACTGACATATCGTCGCATACAGTGGGGACGGAAAGTATTCAGACCCCCTTACATTTTTCACTCTTTGTGCCATTTGCTAAAATAATTTAAGTTCATTTTTTTTCCTCATTATTATACACACATCAACCCATATTGACAGAAAAAACACAGAATTGTTGACATTTTTGCAGATTTATTAAAAAAGAAAAACTGAAATATCACATGGTCCTAAGTATTCAGACCCTTTGCTCAGTATTTAGTAGAAGCACCCTTTTGATCTAATACATCCATGAGTCTTTTTGGGAAAGATGCAACAAATTTTTCACACCTAGATTGGGGGATCCTCTGCCATTCCTCCTTGCAGATCCTCTCCAGTTTTGTCAGGTTGGATGGTAAACATTGGTGGACAGCCATTTTTAGGTCTTTCCAGAGATACTCAATTGGGTTTAAGTCAGGGCTTTGGCTGGGCCATTCAAGAACAGTCACGGAGTTGTTGTGAAGCCACTCCTTTGTTATTTTAGCTGTGTGCTTAGGGTCATTGTCTTGTTGGAAGGTAAACCTTTGGCCCAGTCTGAGGTCCTGAGCACTCTGGAGAAGGTTTTTGTCCAGGATATCCCTGTACTTGGCCGCATTCATCTTTCCCTCGATTGCAACCAGTCGCCCTGTGCCTACAGCTGAAAAACACCCCCACAGCATGATGCTGCCACCACCATGCTCGCTCGTCCCCACCCCCTTTCCTGACCGGTCGGGCTGCGTGCTAAGATTGGGGTCTGGTATGGATTTGGGGGGGACCCCACACCGTTTTTCAGCATAGGGGGTTCCCCTTAAAATCCATACCAAGCCTAAGGGCCTAGGCGAGATTGACTTCCTCTCTAGTCCCGTCGTACCCGAGTCACGTTCAAAATGAACGGACTTGTCCGTGTGTGGGCAAGTCCGTTAATTGGGAAAGTCCGCCGTAACTCAGTCTGAAGTCCGTTGGGAAGGACCTAGTCTGCCGGAAAGTGCGGTAGTGTGTAGGCAAGTGCGTCTGTTCAGAAAGTCCGTTGGAAGTCCGTCGGGAAGACCGTCGGACCTAGTTTCCCAGAAAGTCGTGTGTACGCGGCATTAGGCACTGCTTTTTGTTGCACTGCCCTTCTCCAATATGGCCACATCTATTGTCTGATGAAGGAGCAGGCATGCTCCAAATGCGCGCACCTCCTTAATCCTCCTTCCATCCGGATGTGACATCAGCGACTGCACCTGAGTTAATCTGAGTGGGATTCAGGGATACGCCGGGAACCACCAGTGCAGTTGGAACCAGTTGCCTTCTCTTCTCCTGATAGCAGTCTGTCCTCCCTGGGAGTGGATGAACCACTTTATAATTCCACATGCGCTGTCACCTTGTACATCCTGTGAGTTTTTATTTGTCACCTTTAGATTAAATGTTACCTACTGCTGCACTTAGATGGCACTGCTCTCTCTTTGTACTGCCCAGGAGTGCCCTGAGTCATACATAATCCTGGCCAGTCCAGTAATATTTACAATTAGCACAAGGTGACTATGAAAGGTAGAGAAGATATGGAAGAGAGGTCCCATGATGTCATTGCACATTCAGGTCCATATAAGCCTGTTTGGCAGACCCAAAGTTGCACAGTGATGCTGAAACCAGTACAGTAGACAAGATGATTGGGTACTCACATTGGGGGTGGGTGGGGGTCACAGTTTGGCATCTTTGCCCTGTGCACTGGATGACCTTGTCCAGACGCTGCCCTTTCGAAAAAAAGTTTATTGTTAGATTCAGATTTTTAGGAACCATTTTTCATTACTGTAAAACTGTGCAACTGTGCCAACATTAGACAGTGTTAACATTAATGGTACACTAAAATCCCAACTTTTTGTTCGTAATATCTCAAATTAATTTGTGACAATTACAATGACCTGGTGAAAAAGTATTTTTTTTTGTACAATGTCTCCTTACTGAATCTGAAGTTTGGAGAATTTTTCTGTGATATATTACAGATGCACAATGATTGCTCTACTTTATCCTGAATTGACCATTACTAGAAAAAAAGCTCAGCATAGAACAAAGCTAAGATCTTAAATGTCTAAGGATGATGAATGTCCTGAGGATAGCATGTACTCAGCGGAAATCACATTAACAATAACCTAAGTGATGAGTTCAGGGTGATAATAGTTTTTTTTTGTTTTTTTTTGTTTTTTTTTGTACTGCCCTATGAATAGTAAAAGATAGATATTTTTTTTTAGAACATACAAGACAATATCTAGAATCCACAAATCAAGGCAACTGTTTTATACAGAGATTTTGAATGCATTCAATTATTAGACTGGAACAAAACTATTTTAAAAAGACAGTAAAGGAAGTTGGGTTTATTTTTTAAAGTGTAAATAACAGTATATTCAAAGCAAATCTGAACAAGTATGTTTAGTCACAAAATCATTTGGAAAACATTTTTACATTTTCTGGTAAACAAGTTGTAAATATCTGTAAAGACATTGCAGTGGGACACTGGTTGACTGGCTGACTAAATGACTGTAACACTACAGATAAAAATTTAAACTTATGTATATAGTATATTTCTAAGGATTGGATTGCTGTCCTGTTATTTTAGAAATAAAAAAAAAAAAAAACTCCAACAGAGTCCGTAAACACTGGGAGGTTACCAACATGCAAACCACTGTTTTTGTGATGGTAAAAGTCAGTTAGAGGCTTTGAAACACACTACAAAAAGTTTAGTAGCCACCACTAGCTTTAAAGACCAAGATAGCTATGTATTGCCACTAGGGATGAGCCGAACCCCCCCCCCGGTTCGGTTCGCACCAGAACCTGCGAACGGACCGAAAAATTGTGCAAACTTTAGAACCCCATTGAAGTCTATGGGACTTGAACGTTCAAAATCAAAAGTTCTAAATTTAAAGGCTAATTTGCATGGTATTGTCCTAAAAAGGGTTTGGGGACCCGGGTCCTGCCCCAGGGGACATGTATCAATGCAAAAAAAAGTTTTAAAAACGGCTGTTTTTTCTTGAGCAGTGATTTTAATGATGTTTAAAGTGAAATATTCCTTTAAATATTGTACCTGGGGGGTGTCTATAGTATGCCTGTAAAGTGGTGCATGTTTCCCGTGCTTAGAACAGTCTCTGCACAAAATGACATTTTTAAAGGAATAAAAGTCATTTAAAACTGCTTGCCACTTCAATGTATGTCGGATCCCGGCAATATGGATGAAAATCAATGAGAAAAAGGGCATGGGTACCCCCCACCCCCCAGTCCATTACCAGGCCCTTTGGGTCATGTATGGATATTAAGGGGAACCCCACACCCAAATTAAAAAAGGAAAGGCGTGGGGCCCCCAGGCCCTATATACTCTGAACAGCAGTATACAGGCAAACAAGACAGGGACTGTAGGTTTGTTGTTAAGTAGAATCTGTTTGTAATTTTGAACTGGTACATTTTTAAAGTGTAGCTCCAGCCAAAAAATCTATTTTTAAGCTTTTTGGAAAACATAGGGAAGGGTTATCACCCCTGTGACATTTGTTTTGCAGTCTGTGCACCTCTTCAGAAGATTTCACCTCACTTTCTGTCCCAATGACAAATGTTTTTTGACAATTTGGGGTTTTTAGTGAAACAAGGATTGGTGATAAAGCATTAGTGGAGAGGAGACATGTTTTTCCCATATTAACTCATACAGGAGAGAATTTCCCTTCCTAGGGGTAGATTTCATCTCACATCCTGTTGTCTCCTTCCGTTTGCAAGTAGGAGTTGTTTGTAAGTTGGATGTTTGAAAGTAGAGACCTGCCCTACATACTCTGCAGAAATTGCGGCCTTAGGTGTTGGTGTTGCCACAACACTGTAAGTCCTCACAGTTACTCTTGGTGGGCACAGGAACGGGCTCTGCTGTGAAATATTAGATGAAGAATTGTAATTACATGCCCCTGTTGAACAGGGTCAGAAAAATTGGGCCTTTGGTGGTGGTGGTGCCACAACATTGTAAGTCCTCACAGTTACTCTTGGTGGGAGCTGGAACGGGCCCTGCTGTGAAATATTAGATCAAGAATTGTAATTACATGCACCTGTTGAACAGGGGCAGAAAAATTGGGCCTTTGGTGGTGGTGGTGCTGGTGCCACAACACTGTAAGTCCTCACAGTTACTCTTGGTGGGCGCAGAAACAGGCCCTCCTGCAAAATATTGCTTAAAAAATTGTAATTACACACCCCTGTTAAACAGGGGCTGAAAAATTGGGCCTTAGGCACTGGTGCTGGTGCCACAACACTGCAACCCCTCACAAATACTCTAGTTGAGGGCAGCAACGAACCCTCCTTGCAAAATATTGCATCAAAAATTGTAATTACATGCCCCTGTTAAACAGGGGCTGAAAAATTGGGCCTTAGCCACTAGTGGCGGCGCCCAGAACCAAAAATATTCTTACAAGCTATCAGCATGATCATTGAGAAGGAAGAGGATAGTCACTCAGCATAACAGGATAGTCACTCAGCATCAGCATAGGCAGTCTTGAAGGGATATGACATTTCAAAAAAAATTATTCGGTTACATCAGCATCAGGTGCTTGGTAGCTGCTGGTGATCCAAGACTGATTCATTTTTATGAAGGTCAGTCGATCGACCGAGTCGGTGGACAGGTGCACCCTGTGATTGGTTACAAAGCCTCCAGCAGCACTGAATGTGCGTTCCGAAAGAACGCTGGATGCAGGACAGGCCAGTAGCTCAATTGCATACTGTGCAAGCTCTGGCCAGTGATCCATCCTCAAGACTCAGTAACCCAGAGGATTTTTGGTGGGAAAGGTGTCCAAGTCAGATCTTGCCCTTAGGTATTCCTGCACCATGTAAAACAGATGCTGGCGATGGTTGCTGGAACCGATCATACCTTGGGGCTGCGGACTAAAAAACTGTCTGAACGCATTGGTCAGACAACCACCTTCTCCACAGCTCCTTCTTTGACTGACCGAAGCCTCAGCAACACGTTGTCCAGGAACAGGAGTTTGTAACCTCCCAGTCTCTGGGAATGCATTACACAGACCTTTCTGCAAGGCCTCCCGAAGATGTTTCATCCTCTGCTCCCTCTGCGATGGCAAGATAAGGTCCGCAACCTTACCCTTGTAATGTGGATCAAGGAGGGTTGCCAGCCAGTATTGATCCCTCTCCTTGATACCACGAATACGAGGATCCTTCCGCAGGCTTTGCAGGATCAGGAAGGCCATGCAGCATAGGTTTGCTGAGGCATTCGGTCCGGAGTCCTCTGGGTCACTAAGGATGACACGATCTGCAGCCACCTCCTCCCAGCCACGTACAAGTCCATGGGTTTCTTGGGACTGTAAATGATCCCTTAAAGACTGCTGCTGATTCTGAGTGCCAGGATCCACCTCCATGCTGACACAATCCTCCTCTTCCTCCTCCTCCTCGTCCTCTGCCTGTGTGATTGGCGGGCACGCAGGAACACTGTCTGGATAAAGGGGGCCTTGAGAGCTAAGGAAGTCCACCTCTTCCTGCCTCTGTTCATCCTCAAGCGCTCTGTCCATTATTCCACACAGCATGTGCTCCAACAGGTGGACAAGGGGGACAGTGTCACTGATGCATGCACTGCTCACCATCCTCGTGGCCTCCTCAAATGGTGACAGGACAGTGCATGCATCCCTGATCATGGCCCACTGGCGTGGGGAAAGAAAAACAAGCTCCCCTGACCCTGTCCTGGTGCCATAGTCGCACAAGTACCCATTGATGGCCCTCTGCTGCATGTGCAGCTGCTGCAGCATGGCCAACGTTAAGTTCCACCTGGTGGACATGTCACAGATTAGACGGTTCTTGGGCAGGTTAAATTCCTTTTGGAGGTCAGCCAGACGAGCACTGGCATTACATGACCTGCGGAAATGCACACAGACTTTCCTGGCATTCCTCAGGACATCCTGTAAGCCAGGTACCTGCCCAAGAACCGCTGCACCACCAAGTTAAGGGCGTGAGCCAAACAGGGCACATGGGTCAGTTGTCCCTGTCGGAGGGCTGAGAGGAGGTTGGTGCCATTGTCGCAAACCACCATACCTGCCTTAAGCTGGCGTGGCATCAACCACCTCTGAACCTGCCCCTGCAGAGCTGACAGAATCTCTGCCCCAGTGTGGCTTCTGTCCCCCAAGCACACCAGCTCAAACACCGTATGGCATCTTTTGGCCTGCGTGCTTGCGTAGCCCCTTGAATGCCTACGGAACACTGCTGGTTCCGAAGACAAATCAGCAAAGGAAGAGCCCATGGAGGAAGAAGAAGAGGAGGGGGTAGAGGAGAGAGGTGTGGCAGAATCACCACTAGTAGTATTTTGGAGGCGTGGTGGTGGAACAACCTTCAACACTACTGCACCCTGTCCTGCATCCTTCCCAGATGCCAGAAGAGTCACCCAGTGCGCGGTGAAAGATAGGTAACGTCCCTGTCCATGCCTCCTGGACCATGAGTCAGCGGTAATATGCACCTTACCGCTGACCGCCCTGTTCAGCGAAGCCAAGACATTGCCTTCCACATGCCGGTAGAGAGCCAGAATCGCCTTCCACAAGAAATAGTGATGTTTAGGAACCTGCCACTGAGGAACCGCACATTCCACAAACTCACGGAAGGGGGCAGAGTCTACCAACTCAAAAGGCAGCAGTTGAAGTGCTAGCAATTTAGCCAAGCTAGCATTCAACTACTGGGCATGTGGATGGCCGGGAGCGAACTTCTTTCAGGGGTGCAGCAGCTGGGGCAGGGAAATTTGCCTGGTACAATCTGACGTCGGCGTACCAATAGCAGATTGCCCCCAAGTACTTGGCTGTGACACACCTAATTCTACACCTTCATTATTCTCAGTGCAGGTCTCAGAGAGGACTGAAGGTATAGTGGGGTTGGAGATCCCAGCTGATGAGGAGCAAGGAGAGGTCCTCTTTGCTCTTTGGTGTGGGTCATTTAGGTACGCTTGCCAATGAACTGCATGGCAGGTCAACATATGTCTGGTCAAGCATGTGGTGCCCAAGCGGGAGATGTTTTGGCTACACGAGATACGCTTGAGACATATGTTGCAAATAGCAGTGGTGGGATCTGATGCACTTGTCTCAAAAAAGGCCCACACCAAAGAACTTTTGGAATAATGTGCAGAGACAGCAGCACCCTGCACATGCAGAGCTCTGTGGTGTGATGCAGTCGGTGTGCTGCCCTTAAGCTGGCCCCTGGAGGGCATCCTGCCTCATTGGTGATGTCCCTCCTCCTCCTCCTCTCTCCTATCAGACATCTACGTGGAGTCAGTGACCTCATCATCCCCTCCCTGCTCATCACTGGAGCAAACCTGGCAGTATGCTGCAGCAGGGGGAGCATGACTGCCAGATTGCTGTCCTTCTTGGGCACCCCCTCTGTTCATGCTCACGTTACTGCCTTCATCTAGCTCAGTATCATCATCAGAGCCTTCTAAACGCTGGGCATCCTCCTGGAGCATGTACCCAACACTGTGGTCAAACAGTTCAGGGTCTCCTCAGGAGGACATGGTGGGGCTAGGGAAGGAGTGACTGATGCCATTGAGCCGAGGGAAGAGGCTGCGTTGGCAGCTGCTTTGGCAGACAAAGTACCCTGAGCCTGGGTGAGAGAGGATGAGGAGGATGAGGACGGCTTGGTCATGCACTCTACCAAGACTTCCACATGTTGCGGCTCAACGCGGCCAGCTGCCAAAAAAAAGGACAAGCGTGTCCCACGGCCGTGCTGATGAGGATGCACCATCTCCACGACCAGCACTGTTGCCTCTAGACACAGAGCCTGCTTGCCCACTTTTATTGGCTTGTGACTGTCTGCCTCTCCTTGTTGGCCTTCCAGACATACTAATGGCCTGCAGTGAGATGTAGCTGCACAAAGCTGGGATGTATATATATACTGATACTGCAGCTAGCAGAATCAACTGCCTACCTGTAGTATTATTAATATGAGAACACCAGCAATTGTCTTCAGGTAGCTTTAAGTGCACACTGTGCAGAGGATGCAGTGCACTAACTGTAAATACTGTAGCTGCCTGCCTGTGGTATTAATAGGAGCAGAACAACAGCAATTTTTTTCAGGTAGCTTTAGGTGCACACTGTGCAGAGGAAGCAGTACACTAACTGTAAATACTGTAACTGGCTGCCTGTGGTATTAATAGAGGATCAGAAGAACACCACCAATTTAATTCAGGTAGCTTTAGGTGCACACTGTGCAGAGGACACAGTACACTAAATGTAAATACTGTAGCTGCCTGCCTGTGATATTAACAGGAGCAGAACAACAGCAATTGTCTCCAGGCAGCTTTAGGTGCACACTGTGCAGAGGACGCAGTACACTAACTGTAAATACTGTAGCTGCCTGCCTGTGTTATTAATATAGGATCAGTAGAACACCACCAATTTAATTCAGGTAGCTTTAGGTGCACACTGTGCAGAGGACGCACTACACTAATTTGTAAATACTGCAGCTGCCTGCGGTACTGTACTAATAGGATCAGAAGAACACCACCAATTTTCTTCAGGTAGCTTTAGGTGCACACTGTGCAGAGGAAGCAGTACACTAACTGTAAATACTGTAACTGGCTGCCTGTGGTATTAATAGAGGATCAGAAGAACACCACCAATTTAATTCAGGTAGCTTTAGGTGCACACTGTGCAGAGGACACAGTACACTAAATGTAAATACTGTAGCTGCCTGCCTGTGATATTAACAGGAGCAGAACAACAGCAATTGTCTCCAGGTAGCTTTAGGTGCACACTGTGTAGAGGACGCAGTACACTAACTGTAAATACTGTAGCTGCCTGCCTGTGTTATTAATATAGGATCAGTAGAACACCACCAATTTAATTCAGGTAGCTTTAGGTGCACACCGTGCAGAGGACGCACTACACTAATTTGTAAATACTGCAGCTGCCTGCGGTACTGTACTAATAGGATCAGAAGAACACCACCAATTTTCTTTAGGTAGCTTTAGGTGCACACTGTGCAGAGGACGCAGTACACTAACTGTAAATACTGTAGCTGCCTGCCTGTGGTATTAATAGGAGCAGAACAACAGCAATTGTCTCCAGGTAGCTTTAGGTGCACACTGTGCAGAGGACACACTACACTAACTGTAAATACTGTAGCTTCCTGCCTGTGGTATTAATAGGAGCAGAACAACAGCAATTTTCTTCAGGTAGCTTTAGGTGCACACTGTGCAGAGGACGCAGTACACTAACTGTAAATACTGTAGCTGCCTGCCTGTAGTATTAATATAGGATCAGAAGAATACCACCAATTTTATTCAGGTAGCTTTAGGTGCACACTGTGCAGAGGACACAGTGCACTAACTGTAAATACTGTAGCTGCCTGCATGTGGTATTAATAGGAGCAGAACAACAGCAATTTTCTTCAGGTAGCTTTAGGTGCACACTGTGCAGAGGACGCAATACACTAACTGTAAATACTGTAGCTGCCTGCTTGTGGTATTAATAGGATCAGAAGAACACCACTAATTTCCTTCAAGTAGCTTTAGGTGGACACTGTGCAGAGGACACAGTACACTAACTGTAAATATTGTAGCTGCCTGCCTGTGGTATTAATAGGAGCAGAACAACAGCAATTTTCTTCAGGTAGCTTTAGGTGCACACTGTGCAGTGGACGCAGTACACTAACTGTAAATACTGTAGCTGCCTGCCTGTGGTATTAATATATGATCAGAAAAACACCACCAATTTTATTCAGGTAGCTTTAGGTGCACACTGTGCAGAGGACACAGTACACCGACTGTAAATACTGTAGCTGCCTGCCTGTGGTATTAATAGGAGCAGAACAACAGCAATTTTCTTCAGGTAGCGTTAGGTGCACACTGTGCAGAGGATGCACTACACTAACTGTAAATACTGTAGCTGCCTGCCTGTGGTATTAATAGAATCAGAAGAACACCACCAATTTAATTCAGGTAGCTTTAGGTGCACACTGTGCAGAGGATGCACTACACTAACTGTAAATACTGTAGCTGCCTGCCTGTGGTATTAATAGGATCAGAAGAACACCACCAATTTTCTTCAGGTAGCTTTAGGTGCACACTGTGCAGAGGACGCACTACACTAACTTGTAAATACTGCAGCTGCCTGCGGTACTGTACTAATAGTATCAGAAGAACACCACCAATTTTCTTCAGGTAGCTTTAGGTGCACACTGTGCAGAGGACACACTACACTAATTTATAAATACTGCAGCTGCCTGCGGTACTGTACTAATAGGATCAGAAGAACACCACTAATTTTCTTCAGGCAGCTTTAGGTGCACACTGTGCAGAGGGCGCACTACACTAACTGGTAAATACTACAGCTGCCTGCAATACTAATAGGATCAGAAGAACACCACCAATTTTATTCAGGTAGCTTTAGGTGTACACTGTGCAGAGGACACACCACACTAACTTGTAAATACTGCAGCTGCCTTTGGTACTGTACTAATAGGATAAGAAGAACACAACAAATTTTCTTCAGGTAGCTTTAGGTGCACACTGTGCAGAGGACGCACTACACTAACTGTAAATACTGTAGCTAATAGGACTAATAGGATCAGAAGAACACCAGCAATTTTCTTCAGGTAGCTGTAAATACTGTAAAAACACCTGCCTGCCTGTCAGTAGGAAGAGAATAACAGGAACAGATCTAGCTAAACTGAATACAATATACATACAGTGGGGACGGAAAGTATTCAGACCCCCTTACATTTTTCACTCTTTGTTATATTTCAGTCATTTGCTAAAATCATTTAAGTTCATTTTTTTCCCCTCATTATTGTACACACAGTACCCCATATTGGCAGAAAAACACAGAATTGTTGACATTTTTGCAGATTTATTAAAAAAGAAAAACTGAAATATCACATGGTCCTAAGTATTCAGACACTTTGCTCAGTATTTAGTAGAATCACCCTTTTGATCTAATACAGTCTCTTTGGGAAAGATGCAACAAGTTTTTCACTTCTGGATTTGGGAATCCTCTGCCATTCCTCCTTGCAGATCCTCTCCAGTTCTGTCAGGTTGGATGGTAAACGTTGGTGGACAGCCATTTTTAGGTCTCTCCAGAGATACTCAATTGGGTTTAAGTCAGGGCTCTGGCTGGGCCATTCAAGAACAGTCACAGAGTTGTTGTGAAGCCACTCCTTTGTTATTTTAGCTGTGTGCTTAGGGTCATTGTCTTGTTGGAAGGTAAACCTTCGGCCCAGTCTGAGGTCCTGAGCACTCTGGAGAAGGTTTTCATCCATGATATCCCTGTACTTGGCCGCATTCATCTTTCCCTCGATTGCAACCAGTCGTCCTGTCCCTACAGCTGAAAAACACCTCCACAGCATGATGCTGCCACCACCATGCTTCACTGTTGGGACTTAATTGGACAGGTGATGAGCAGTGCCTGGTTTTCTCCACACATACTGCTTGGAATTAAGACCAAAATGTTCTATCTTGGTCTCATCAGACCAGAGAATTTTATTTCTCACCATCTTGGAGTCCTTTAGGTGTTTTTTTAGCAAACTTCATGCGGCTTTCATGTGTCTTGCACTGAGGAGAGGCTTCCATCGGGCCACTCTGCCATAAAGCCCTGACTGGTGGAGGGCTACAGTGATGGTTGACTTTCTACAACTTTCTCCCATCTCCTGACTGTATCTCTGGAGCTCAGCCACAGTGATCTTTGGGTTCTTCTTTACCTCTCTCACCAAGGCTCTTCTCCCCAACAGCTCAGTTTGGCCGGAAGCAAAGCATCTTCCATTTAAGGATTATGGAGGCCACTGTGCTCTTAGGAACCTTAGGTGCAGCAGAATTTTTTTTGTAACCTTGGCCAGATCTGTGCCTTGCCACAATTCTGTCTCTGAGCTCTTCAGGCAGTTCCTTTGACCTCATGATTCTCATTTGCTCTGACATGCACTGTGAGCTTATATAGACATGTGTGTGGCTTTCCTAATCAAGTCCAATCAGTATAATCAAACACAGCTGGAATCAAATGAAAGTGTAGAACCATCTCAAGGATGATCAGAAGAAATGGACAGCACCTGAGTTAAATATATGAGTGTCACAGCAAAGGGTCTGAATACTTAGGACCATATGATATTTCAGTTTTTCTTTTTTAATAAATCTGCAAAAATGTCAACAATTCTGTGTTTTTCTGTCAATATGGGGTGCTGTGTGTGCATTAATGAGGAAAAAAATGAACTTAAATGATTTTAGCAAATGGCTGCAATATAACAAAGAGTGAAAAATTTAAGGGGGTCTGAATACTTTCCGTCCCCACTGTATATATATCTACAACACCTAGGATGTATATATATATACACAATACACTGTAAGTGCAGCTAACTGACTCGCCTGCCTACTCTAACTTAAATCAAATTACATTGTCTCTCTGTCTATCTCTCTCTCAATGCCGGAACACACTACACAGGGCCGCCGTGCAGGCCACCTTATATAGTGTGGGGCGTGCACTAAACCCGCTGAGCCTTAATTGGCCAAAGCCACCCTGGCTTTGGCCAATTACGGCTCTCTGTACAGATGGCGCTGTGATTGGCCAAGCATGCGGGTCATAGTGCATGCTTGGCCAATCATCAGCCAGCAATGCACTGCAATGCCGCAGTGAATTATGGGCCGTGACGTGCCACTTGAATGTGGCGCGAACGGCCCATATCGTTCGTAATTCGGCAAACGACCGAACACATGATATTCGACTAGAACATGGGTTCGACTCGAACATGAAGCTCATCCCTAATTGCCACTTGGGAAAACAGACATAAAGGCAGAATACAGAGATCCACAGAGGTAAGCAGTTGAGAGCTTTTCTCCCTGCTCTATTTCAGATGATGGGTCAATGGCTAGGAATGTAGCAAGAACACAAAATTTCCAGGGCATTTACAAAAACTCTCTCTTAGTAAACCAAAACTACAACACCCTCATAAAATGGGCTAAAAGCTTGTCAGGCTGCCCAACACAAAATAAAGGAAAAACCTATTTAGGTTAAGTTTGCAAGGCATTTGCCAAACCCATCACAAAGCCTGAAAATTGCAGACTTAAAACCAAACGCCACTGAAGTTGATGGGGGGAAGATGATATTGAAAATCAAGTCAAAACTAATACGCAAGAGACTGTCAAAAAAGTGTATGAGGAATTGGGCATTGTCATGGGGGGCACGTACCAATGCGAGAAAATAAATAAATATAACATTCCCCAGCGGAAGGGATAACACTTTTTAATGCAACTATGAGGGTGACGTGGGAAAACTACCAATCCTTTAGATTGTAAACTTGGGGAAACATCTTTAACTACTTGCTGACCAACCGCCGTCATTATATGGCAACAGGTTGGCTCCTCTGTGCGAATCACCGTAGCTGTACGGCGGCCGCTTCAAGGGGTATAGGGGGTGTGCGTGCCTGCGGTGTGACGTAGGAGCTGATGCATGTCTGCTGGCCACCCGCGATCGCTCCTCAGAGAGCCAGAACGGGGATCTGTCTATGTAAATGGACAGATCCCTGTTCTGACAGGGGAGGAGAGAGAGATCTGCTGTTGTTAGAAATCAGGTCTCAAAAAAAGTCTCAAAAGTGTCCGATCTGTGCACCGCAATGTCACAGTCCCAATAAAAATTGCTGATCATCACCATTACTAGTAAAAAAAAAAAAAAAAAATTAGAATAAGGCTCCTTTCACACTGAGGTGCTTTGCAGGCGCTAAAGTGCTAAAAATAGCGTCTGCAATTCTCCCGAAAGAGCTGTTCAATGCACTCCAATGTGAAAGCCCCGAGGGCTTTCACACTGGAGCGGTGCACTTGCAGGGTGGTCTAAAAAGTCCTGCAAGCTGCATCTTTGGAGTGCTGTAGGAGCGGTGTATTTACCGCTCCTAAAGCGCCCCTTCCCATTGAAAACAATGGGGCAGCGCTACAAACCCGCCCGCAAAGTGCCGCTGCAGCGATGTTTTGCGTGCGGTTTTAACCCTTTTTCGGCCGCTAGCGGGGGGGGGTTAAAACTGCTCCGCTGGCGCCGCTAAAATAACGGTAAAGCGGCACTATATTTAGCGCCACTGTACCGCCAGCGCCGGCACGCCTCAGTGTGAAAGTAGCCTAAAAATGCCATAAATATATCCCCTATTTTGTAGATGCTATAACTTTTGCGCAAACCAATAAATATACGCTTATTGTGATTTTTTTTTTACCAAAATAATGTGGAAGAATACACATCGGCCTAAACTGAAGAAGACTTTTTTTTTTCTTTAATAATAATAATTATTAAAGCAAAAGGTAAAAAAATATGTTTTTTATTTTCCAAATTGTCACTCTTTTTTTGTTTATAGCGCAAAAAATAAAGAGGTGATCAAATACCACCAAAAGAAAGCTCTATTTGTGGGGAAAAAAGGACATCAGGTTTGTTTGGTACAGCATAGCATGACTGCGCAATTGTCAGTTAAATTGACCCAGTGCCATATGGCAAAAAATGGCCTGGTCATTAAGGGGCCAAATCTTCCTGTCCCTAAGTGGTTAAAGTGGTGTTCTGCCAAAAGAAAAAAGATTAAAAGCCAGCAGCTACACATACTGCAGCTGCTGGCTTTTAACAATAAGACACTTACCTGTCCTGGAGTCCGCGATGTCGGCACCACGGCTGATGTTTCCATCAGCTGTCAGGTGCTGCCACTGCCATTGCGGGTAAGGGTACCCAACAGCGCAGCCTTATGCTGGGAACCCTATTGCGCATGCACGGGGCCCCGATCCTCTCTCCTATTGGCCCGGCGACAGGGAGAGGAGGAGGGAGGAGGAGGGAGCCCCGCAGTGATGTCACGGGCCACGGCCCGGACTCCCGGAAATGGGAACAGGATACCTGTCTATGACAGGTATCCTGTCCCCTCTCCCCCCAGAAAGGTGC
Organism: Aquarana catesbeiana; assembly: GCF_042186555.1. Lineage (NCBI taxonomy): Eukaryota > Metazoa > Chordata > Amphibia > Anura > Ranidae > Aquarana > Aquarana catesbeiana. The sequence goes on from NC_133325.1 coordinate 374,825,247, forward strand.
CAATTGTGGCACAGGAGGGGGGGAGGAGACAAATGAGCAGAAGTTCCACTTTTGGGTGGAACTCTGCTTTAAGCTGTATTTTTCAAGCGTAATTGATTTAACATTACTGGCTGGCCTAAATACAACAGTGATAACCCTATATGATTCATTATAACTTTTAAAAAGTTTATGCTTAAAAAATAAAGCTAAAGCCCTAACTTCATATTAATTGCCCAGTGGGACAACAATTTTATAATATAGTCTGTGAGCTGTTTTCACAGTACCACACTTCATTATCTTATAAGTTTAAAAAAATGTAATAACAGAGTACAAAAATCACTTCAAAACCGCAATACTATATTCCTTGTCCAGCTCCCATCTCCATATCCCCAGATCCCCAATTATTCCCAAAATATCCAAAATTTAGACTTCAAACACATGTTTCTTAGAAATTGTCTAGCATCAGGACAGTACCTAAGCACTTGAATAAGCATCACATAGAAAGAGCTCTGTAGTTTTTTTTTTGTTTTTTTATAACAATAATTCTTTATTGAATTCGGGGGGAAAAATGGCAGGTAAAAAGGAACTTCATACAAAAAGCATGAAGCCTAGTTGTTAACATTGATAGATTAGATGTTTCACAAGTACAAGATTAGAATGTTAGACATATCTGTACATTGCATGTACGAGGTAACAAAATCCGTAAAGTCTAGCTATATGGTCAAAGAAAAATAGCATCATCATCATGTACATTGTGGTACATGATGATGATGTTCCTTTTTTTAAAAAAAGGAAGAGGGAACAACAGTAATAGCAGCATTAACATTCTTCTAATCTAGGTGAGGTGTGCATAGTTGCTGTGTGCTCCAAGGGTGGGTCAGCTATGTATTCCTACAGAGAAGCGTTTTGTTTTTTTTAATATTTTTTAACGCAATCATTTTTATATTGTACATTGGTTATTAAGGTATCTAACTATGTCTAGAAAGGGTGTAAGAGTAGTGGATATATAGTATATGTAGTATATAAGAGTATATGAATTATATTCATTATGCGGGTTTGTTGAAAATTGTCTACACCAATATGCAGAAAGGCGATTTCTATAGTATGGAAAGTTTTAAAGTGATTGTAAGCGATCACCTTGTAAAACAATCCATTCAGTTTAAAATAGAAATGAAAGGCAAAACATTTGTGTATAGATATAAAAAACATTATAAATACCTTTTTTCCCCTTTTTTTATAAGTGATCCCTCTGTTTTCAGCTGCATAAGAGCTGGGGAGAGGAGAAGCAGCAGCACACTGAGCTTCCAAAAAAATAGTTGTGCAGTGGGGGGGTTTCAGGACAAGTCTGATCATTGGAGAAGAGTAGGTTGAGTTCCCAGCATAGGTAGAGAACTGACCACGGTGTGCTCTCCTCTTTAGTGTGGTAAGCTTTTAATAGTAAAGCAGAGGGACTGGCAGGAACACCAGGGATTTTACACAAAGGAAGCAATACAAAGAGAACAGGATACTTATTCATACAAGTACATGGTACAGCAGGCACATATAGGGAATATGAAATATTGGGGTAACAAACGCTTTAAGTCTCCCCTCCCCCCAGACTGACAATGCTGCTGTCTGCTTCACCTCCTGTTCTTCTTAATGTGGGGGCACTCTAATACTGATGTGTTACTGGTGAAAACACCAGGTGAAAACAGAAGGAAAAAAGCCTAAAAAAAGAGAACGAATGCAGCCACCAAATCTAATAATTGGTAAGCTGCAATATATTACATTTTGGTTTTGGGTTTACTACAACTTTAAGCCATATGTTTAATAGTGAATGTATTATTGAAATTATATTTTGTGAATGTACAATGTATATGTAAAGCACCGTGTAAATTGACGGCGCTATATTAGTACCTTAAATAAAATATATAAATAAATAAATAAATAAAATATTTTGATCATTTTCCAGCATAATGAATGTTTTTTTTAAGTTGAATGTTTTATTTGCTGGGTTTGGTTAAAATATGCATAATATTTAGGGCACTATTTATTTATTAGGTGTATGTTTTTATTTATTTATTTAGTAGTGCTGCACTGATTTTATATTATTTTTTTGAGTGTGGGAACACATGATAGTGCCAGCAGGCTGCTTCATATAAATAATATATGGGAGGGGTGGTATAGAGTACATTTATAGCAATAACAATACTTCACAAAGATTTATACATTTTTTAAAAGTACAAAATAAGAAGATACAAAAGTGTATAGGAATGGAGGAAATATGGAAAATACATCCTTACACTAAAATAGTTGGGGGTACCAAACATCAGAGGGCATTACGTATTTAACAGTATTAAAAAAAACATTTATAGTGACTTCCAGGGGCGCAAAGGATGGATCTCTACCATATATTGCATATTACAGTTTACATTACCAAGCTCCCACATTTTGACAATGGATATAAAAGGGACAGACCAAGATTGCAAAAAATAGGCAATTTTTAAATTCTCACTTAATACTTCTCAAAGGGGCAGCCAGTCCTAACACACTGGTTCTTGGTATCTAACTGCTAAATACCAGCTATGACAATGCAGAATACGTATTAGGTTGTAAGACCTGTTCTAGGGGCAACTGATCACATCCACATCCCTGTAGGATGTATTGAAAAAGAATTGGCAGAACCCACTCTTCCATAGGGTAATAGGACTATAAAAGATGTGAAGTTGTCACTGAGGTGAGCACACAAGAATTTAGTGGTAAAAACTTTTCATTTTATTACAGATTACATAAATAACATAAAAATTGACACTAGGCCACATGTGGCGATTGCCAATAACAATACTTAGATCCTATTAAGACTTGAAGGATGCTGGTGCATGGAATATTCCAACACATTTCGCAGAACCATGAGTCTGCTTCTTCTGGGCAACTCTACATGCATCAATTACAAAAATTTAACTGTGTGAGGCCCACAGCATCGCAAGGAAAATCAGACCATAATCCGGCAAATGGTCAATAGTGTCAGAGCTATTGACCTAGTCTGGTGGACATCGGATTGTGGCCAAGGCAAAGGACATACATTTCCCCCCATAAAATATCTTGGTAGGGAAAGGATAACATGCACATATATGCATCAAGCTTGGATGTAACTCGCCCCAGCTTCTGCACTGATCGTCTCCGCCACCGGAGTATGTGTCCCTCCAGCAAATGGTCAATAGTGTCAGTGCTATTGACCTAGTCTGGTGGACATTGGATCGTGGCCAATACAAAGGGCATATGTACCCTGGTAAAATACCTTGGTAGGGAAAAGATAACATGCACATGTGTATCAACCTTGGATGTCACTCGCCCCAGCTTTTGCCACCGGAGCATGCATGTAGAGTTGCCCAGAAGAAGCAGTCTTGGTTCTGAGAAACGCGTTGGAATACTCCATGCACCAGCATCCTTCCAGTCTTAATAGGATCTAAGTATAGTTATTGGCAATCGCCACATGCAGCCTAGTGTCAATTTTTTATATTTTATGTTATTTATTTATCTGTAATAAAATTAAAATTTTTTACCATTATATTCTTGTGTGCTTACCTCAGTGACAACTTCACATCCTTTAAAGTCCCATTATCCTATGGGAGAGTGGGTTCTCCTAATTCTTTTCAAGCTATGACAATGCAATCTTTGGTAGCACTGACAAGACAAATGTGGCATTGCTAATAAACAAAGCCAAATATTCACCATGAAAGCACTTACTGTACATGATTTTGTTTATCCACAATGCTATGCGATGACAGCTCTGACATGGTGGTTGCAGAGGTTATACTAGAGTTGCTGTTAGGGCTAGGTTTATGATTGATGTTAGGGTTTTTGGTAAAGCAGCATATCTAAAAGAGTTGAAGGAAGCTTCTCATTTAAGACCTACTGCACCTATAAAAACTACCAAATACTACCAAAATCACCTTAATTTCACCTTCCACAATTAGTTCCAAAGCATTTTGACAAAATGGAAAATTTTGCAATGTCCGGATCGTCACAAAAATTGAAAGCAAAAACTCCCTAGCTTCACCTACACACTCCAAAACAGCAGGTACAAAAGGTCAGCATGTACAGAGGAGAAAGGAGCCAATTGAATGTAACCAGGGACTAAAATATCTTACGTAATAATGTGAGAACCATTAACATTTTTTAGATTTCACATCAATCAAATAATCACACTCTGGGTCAAATCCTAGACTGAAACCTCACATTTTTTAAATTCATTGCTGATCCAAAATAACATCTTTATATTATAAAGAAACTGGAATGCACATTGATACACATGAATGGGTTCTCTATAACAATAGCTAAGTAGAAAATCTAAGCACAGCCAAAGCACAAGCTGTCGAAATTAGCCTTACAAGAGTCCTTGAAACAGGTTACTCTGTAGAAGTATAATGATTATGATGCTATTGGAGTGGTCATCAGTTTAAATCATGAATATGCAAAGCATTTTGTTAATAACAGCATCTAAGGACAGGCCAATTAGTTCATATAACAAGTGTATAACAGGAACCTTCCCGTGTCTACACAATTCTCTACTGTGTATTAAAAGTTAAAAAAAAGACACAATGTGAATTGTTCCGTATGTATAAAATGTTTACAGAGGTTAAGTAAACATTTGGATACTTTGCCTTGACATAATATGACCTGATAATAATGGTATATTCGGTTTGCAAATGTATCTAGAAAGTTGCTTTCCTATGGTGCTATAATTACATCATAAGGCCAGTCTATTTTGTTTACATATAAAATATTAATAAATACAACTGTCTAGAAGTATTTAAAGAAATTAATGTTATTTTTAGCAATAATATGCGTATGTAGTATTTAAAATGATAACCGCTTCAACAGCATGTAAATAAACATTTATCTCCACTACTAAATGGTTTGGTAGGCTCTACGACTACTAATTTGCACTATTTATGTGTGTACTGCGTTTCACATTTGAATAGTATATTAGCCTAATTATCGATATATTAAATAATTTTCATCTTGCACAATGTGATAATTGTCCCTTGGAAAATATGTTTTTTCTCCTTAGTGCTTTACAGTTTTAATATACTAATGGGCTATTTACTGTTTTAGCCATTTGTCTGACAGATAGCAGAGTAAAGGAAACAAATGCTGCTTACATTTTTATGGAGTTTTATATAAACACACAGCTGGTCAGTAGGGATGAGCCTATCTGCCCGGGTTTGGCTCTCTGAGGGTTTGCCAAATCCTGTTTGAAATTCAGCAAATCAAAACTTAGTGTCAAATCCTTTTGAACTCTATGGGGTTCAAATACTGCTGGTACATTTTGGCCATTGTTAAGCAATTACTCTCAGAAAAAGGAATTGGAAGCTGGGCACTGCCATAAGGGGGCACAAACCAATAACGAAAAAAGAAAAATTAACTCTTGTACAGTTCACACCTTAGTGTTTTTCAGCTTGTAAAACGCTCATCTCTGAAGCTCCAAATGTCCAACAAGCAAAATGCCATTTATTTCAATGGCCCCTGTTCACATATGAGCATTCTGTGGCCTGAAGCAAAATGTCTGAAGCTCAAAAAAGTGCATGAACTTCTTTTTGGCAGATTACAAGTGTTTTGGGCCCCATAGACTTCAAAAGAAACGCTTGACTTGAGCAGAAAAATGCTCGTAAAACGCTTGTAAAATGCTCAAATATCAACTCCCCACCCTTAATTTCCTCTCCCTCTCCTCCTCCTGGTGCTTTTTATTGGCTAAACAAAAATGCCTGAAGCTGTAAAACTCTTGTAATACACTTCTAAAACACTTTACAAAAGCTTGTAAACAGCTGCAAAAAAAGCTTAAAAGCCAGAAAAATGCCAGTAAATTGATATGCTCAGGTATGAATGGAGCCTAAATAACATGTTTTGGGGATGTTTTGTGGCTGTTTGTGGTGTTATGGAACAGTACAATGTCAGCAACACTTTTATATTTTAAAAAAATACTAAAAACAAATTGGGCAGGGGTTTTACCAAACAAATTAAGATATTGCAGAGAATATAGCAGTGTAAACTTGCCCAGCAGCAGGAAAGGTTTATTAAGAGATAATAGTCTTTACCAATGTATGTCTAACTTTTTTTTAACAATCGGGATAGGGCGGTGTGCTGAAATAATTTAAAGTAGTTTAGATGTACGCTGTTCTTTGCCTTTTTGTCCTGGCAAACAATGCAATGGTGTGCTGCATACAAAAGCAGCTCCAAGAGCCAATGGTCAGTAACAAGTGAGTGCTGCACATTGAGCACCCAACCTATAAAAAAAAAAAAAAAAGAAAAAAAAAAGAAAAAACTTTATAAGCATAAAGCATAAGCATATAATACAAAATAAAACAATCCAAAATAGCTGCCTTTGAAGCAAAAGCCCACATAATTTCATAAGAAACCTGGCTGTAGCAAAAAGTAGTTTAGTGCCTATCAACATCAAATAAATGTATACCCCCAAAATAAATGAAAACATCAAAACACTGCCTTTATTTTAAGGGAAGTTATGCAATATACAAACTCAAAACAATGTCAAATTAAAATTAAAGACAAAAAAAGACCCCAACAATATGGAAAAGGAAGCAGCAGACCTTATTGACCAAGTAAAAGTACAGTTTTCTAACTGAACCTAGTCTTTCCCTATGCAGTTTGTTAGCTTTCCCTGTAGCAGCTTCCAATACACTGCCACTACAGCTGCTCTGTGCCCACACTTTAATAGTAATTATGCAGTGCATTATAGTTTACAAAAATTATTTTAGGTAAATCCATACATAAATATCACCAGGTCTGTGAATGTGGCCTTCTGCTTCAAGTGGTTGTACCGGCGTGATGCCTGCAGCAGCTTTCTTGTAATAACAACCAATGTGGCTAACTTCCCCCTCCAGCCACCTTCTGTGGCTCACCCGTGCTCTCCCATCCCACCGGGCGACATGAGCGACCAGTCGACACGTCTGCTTGAACAAAGCCAGAATCAGCCTTGATCAGGTCTCGAATATAGTAACCTTAAAGGTGCCAGATTTGAAAAAAAAAATCAGTATTCAAAACAGCAAAACTTGCTGTTTTGAATGCTGTTAAGTGCAAAGGAGGGATTTGGGGTCTTATAGAAAATACCTGGCATGTGACTATTGCTGTCACAGGGTATGTTTACATTCCTTGTGACAGCAATAAAAGTGATAAAAAAAATTAAAGGGACAGTGTAAAAAAAAAAAAAAAGAAAAAAAATTTAAAGCACCCCTCGTGCACAGAAGAGAATGCATACGTAAGTCGGGCCCGCAAATATAAAGAGTGTTCAAACCACACATGTGAGGTATCACCACAATTGTTAGAGCGAGAGCAATAATTCTAGACCTAGACCTCCTCTGTAACTGTAAACTGGTAACCATTAAAAATGTTTAAAGTGTCGCTTATGGAGATTTTTAAGTACCATAGTTTGTCACCATGCCAAGAGCGTGCGCTATTTTAAAGTATGACATGTTAGGTATCTATTTACTCAGCGTAACATCATCTTTCCATTATACAAAAAAATTGGGCTAACTTTACTGTTTTTTTTAAATTAATGAAAGTGTATATTTTCCAAAAAAATTGCGTTTGAAAGACCGCTGTGTAAATACAGTGTGACATAAAATATTGCAACAAATTACATTTTATTTTCTAGAGTCTCTGCTAAAAAAATAAATATAATGTTTTTAGGGTTCGAAGTAATTTTCTAGCAAAAAATACTGTTTTTAACTTGTAAGCAACAAGTGTCAGAAAAAGGTAGTTTTCAAAGGGTTAAAGGCTAATTTTACCTTTGGAACAGGTTACATATTCCACCTATTTTTAGGGTGGAACATGTAATATGTTCCACCACCTGCATCTTTTCCCCTTCTCGCCCCCCAACCCCTCCCCCATGACAGCAGGAGGGGGATCTTCTCCCCACACCCACTATCACCATTTGAAAACAGTGCGGCTCCACTCACATGGGCGCATCATTCATTCATAGTTTCCTGTGAATGAATAGACTACTGTCAGAAACCATGAATCAGACTGAGACAGAAGTACAGTTAAATCACACTTTAATAATAATAAAAAAAGGTAAACGGAGTAAACGTAGTCAAAACATAACCAGAGTTCAGGAACCAGAACGGATAGTCAGACAAGCCAAAATGTCAGGGAGCCAGAGATGAGCGTATTAGAACAGCAAGCAGGATCTGGAACCAGAAGAAATGTCAGCCAAGCAAGTCTTTAACAGGAACACAGGAGAGCATCTCTAGAGATGTAACCAAGGTGAGGCAGAGATCATCTGGACTGGACGGCTTAAGTAGGCAGGACTGACAAGTAGGATATCATCAACAGGTGAGTCACTGTGGAGAGATAGGAGCTGGCAATTAGCCGACAGCTGAATGGCCAGCTTTGAGAAGGAAGGGCTGAGCCCAGTCCTGACAGTACCCCCTCCTTAATGACCCCTCCCCCTCGGAGGACCACCAGGCTTGAGGGGAAAATGTCTATGGAAATCACAGAGGAGGACAGGGGCATGTACATCCGAGGATGAGACCCAAGAGCATTCCTCCGGACCGTACCCTTTCCAATGCACCAGGTACTGTATGAGCCCATGGAACCTACAGGAGTCAACAATGGACTGTACTTCATACTCCTCATGGTTCTCAACCTGTACAGGGTGAGGACGAGGCACCGAGGTGGTAAAGTGGTTGCAGACCAAAGGTTTTAATAAGGCGACATGAAATACATTCGAAATACGCATATTAGAAGGAAGGTCTAATGCATAAGCCACTGGTTTAATCCTGCGGAGAATACAGAAAGGGCCAATAAACCGAGGTGCGAACTTCAGAGAGGGAACACGAAGTCGGAGGTTTCGAGATGAAAGCCAGACCCTGTCCCCAACCTGGTAGGAAGTTGCAGGCAGGCATCTGCAGTCAGCATGGAGTCTGTATTTATCATTAGCATGATAGCCTCCTGGACTTGTGCCAAGTGGAACGAAGACCACAGAGATGCTCCTCTAATGCAGGAATACTGTCAGAAGAATAGTTCCTCCAGGCGCCTTGGCCGTGTTCCTGCGCGCATGCGCGGCGGAATGGTGCTTTGGCGCATGCACATGTGCACTGGCAAATGCCCAACGTGACCCTTTAGTTGGCCTATATAAATGGCTCTGGTACTCAGACAAATTGCTGGTTTGTCTTCAGCTTCCTGTTGTTCCTTCATCCTGTTTATCATACCTGTTTGCTTGTTGTGACCCGGATTGATCTTGACTCTGCTGTTCTTCTCCTCCACCTGACCCTTGGCTTGTTTAAAAGGATTCCGCTCTTCTCCAGTGTTTGACCCTCTGCCTGTGACCCGGATTTGCCTACTGTCTCCTTGCTCTTGAACCTCAGCCTGTGAACTAGACTTGCCTTGTGTCTCCCAGACACCATACCTCAGCTTGTGTTGGTATATCCAGTTCTTCTGTGTTTGACCCTCAGCCTGGTTCTGGACTTTCTGTTTACCTTACTCCAGTGTGCCATTCCATCTGCCATCTCTGCACAGCTGCTCATCCCTGCCAAGACTACTTCTCCAGTCTTCACCTGCCTGTTGGGTAGCCTGTGCCTCTTTGTGCCATCCACTCCCTGTCTCACCTCCAGGGGGCGGACTGTGCTTAGTCGCAAGGGTGAACCGCTCTCTGCATCTCGGCCTTGGTAAGTACGTTTCTGACAGTACGAACCAGCCATGTCAGAGGCCGACAGAGCGCGTTCTCCCCTTGAGATCCTGTGCCAACAGGTGTCAGCACTTACTGATGCAGTTCAGAAATTTCCAAGAGGGCTACACCCAAATAGATGGTCATCTCCAGCAGCTTGCCAGGCCATCCGCACTACCTACCTCCACTCCTGCACCCACCAGTGGGGCCTCCTCTCCTTAAGTCCAACCTCATCCATCTCCTCATCCAACCCTACGGTAATCATGGCTACCCCGGAACCTAGGTTCCCCACACAAGAGTGATTTTCTGGCGATTGCAAAAAGTTTCGAGCCTTAAAAAATGCCTGTTCTTTGTATTTGGCTCTCCAGCCTAGGACTTTTTCCTCTGAGGTGGTAAAAGTGGGCTTTATTTTCTCTCTCCTGGCTGATGAACCACAAGCCTGGGCCCACAGTTTGATGGAACAGAGGAGCCCTGTGTTAAATACACTTGACTCCTTCTTTGAAAGCATGGGGCAACTGTATGATGACCCCCAATGCATGGCCACAGCCTAAGCTACCTTACATAACTTGTCTCAAGGACGAAGGCCGGTTGAGGACTATATGGTTGAGTTCCGGAAATGGTCCGCTGATACCGGCTGGAACGAGCCTGCCCTTAAGTACCAGTTCCACCAAGGGTAATCTGAAGTTCTTAAGGATGAGTTAGCCAAGATGGAGACTCCTGCTACTTTAGAGGACTTAATCCAAGCAGCCACCAAATTGGACAGGCGCATGCGGGAGTGGCGCGCAGAACGCTTTCAGGCTCCTCGTCCCAGCTGGATGCTTCCCAAGCCGGTTCCCATCCGTCCACCTTTCACAGCTTCCCCAGTCTCCACTCCTTCTGAGGTCAAACCCATGCAATTGGGATTGGTTCGTGCTCCTCACCCTAGAAGGAAGACAGCGCAGGCGTCAGGCCAACCTGTGCCTTTACTGTGGGGGTATTGGACATTTTCTCCGCACCTGTCCCGTGAGACCTAATAAGTCCTACTCTCAAGTTGTCATGAACTATCAAGTCTCAGGTTTTTCTCAAACTTACGTCACCCTCTTTGTCTCCCTACAGTGGACGGAAAAGGACACCCACCTGCCAGCCATAATTGACTCTGGAGCATGCAGCTGCTTCTTGGATGCTTCACTAACTGCTAGTCTTCATATTCCTCTCCTAACTAAATCACAAAGCTTCCAAGTACACCTGGCTGATGGGTCTCTTCCACGCTCAGGACTTATCACTCAAGAGACCAGACCCATTCTTATCACTACAGACTCCGGTCATCAGGAGTTCCTGCGTTTTGACATTATCCCATCTCCTATGTTTCCCATCATCCTGGGGCTCCCCTGGCTACAGGCACATGAACCTCAAATAAATTGGAGGAAGGAAGAGGTCTCCTTTTCCTCCCAATACTGCTCCCAGCACTGTTTCCTCGCAGCTCCAGCTTCTTGCTCTACCATAGTACCAGCACCTGACAACCTTCGACATGTACCTTCAGTTTACCTTGAATTTAAAGACGTCTTCGACAAACAGCAGGACGACCATCTACCACCTCACCGGTCCTACGACTGCCCTATTGATCTGTTACCAGGCTCTGAAGTCCCTTTCGGACGTATTTTTCCATTATCCGAAACTTAATTAAAGGCTCTCAAAACTTACATTGATGAAAACCTGGAAAAAGGGTTTATCCATCCTTCCTCATCACCGGCTGGTGCCGGCATCTTTTTTGTAGAGAAAAAGGATGGCTCACTCAGACCCTGCATTGCTTACAATTAATTAAATAAAATCACCATTAAAAACCGGTACCCGCTTCCTCTTATCCCAGAGTTATTCCAACGCCTTCGATCTGCCTGAGTTTTCTCTAAGTTAGACCTTCGCGGAGTCAACAATCTTATTCGGATCCGGGCTGGCGATGAGTGGTAAACAGCCTTTGGGTCCAGGTTTGGGCATTACGAGTACCTGGTGATGCCGTTTGGGCTCTGCAATGCCCCGGCCACCTTCCAGCACCTGGTAAACGACATTTTCCGAGAATACCTTGATGATTTTCTAGTTGTCTACCTTGATGATATTCTTATTTTTCTGCCACTATTGAACTGCACCAAGTACATGTCCAAATGGTCCTTGCAATCCTCAGTAGACACAAACTGTATCTCAAAGCAGAAAAATGTGAATTTGAGAAGTCAACGGTACAATTTCTAGATTTCATTATCTCCACCAACGGGATCGCAATGGACCCTCAGAAGGTCAAAGCAATTCAAGAGTGGCCGGCCCCTACGGATAAAAAAGGAATACAGCGATTCATAGGATTTTCAAATTTCTACTGAAGATTTATCGCTGGCTTCTCATCTGTTGTAGCACCCATCACTCAGCTTACACGCAAAAATAATCATTTTCAGTGGACCTTGGAAGCCCAGGAAGCTTTTACCAAATTAAAAGCCTTATTTTCTTCTGCACCAATTTTACGGCATCCAGATCCAGCCTTGCCATTTGTACTAGAAGTTGATGCCTCTGAAACTGCAACTGGAGCCATCCTCTCCCAAAGGCAGGGTCCCAAAGCCCTTTTGCACCCCATAGCCTTTGCTTCCCAGAAATTTAGTGCACCAGAGAAAAATTATGATGTTGGCGATAGGGAGTTATTGGCAATCAAGTTCGCTCTGGAAGAGTGGAGGTATCTACTAGAGTGGGCATCACATCCTGTTATGATCTTTACAGATCATAAAAATCTGGAGTATCTCCGAACAGCCAAACGCTTAAGACCCAGACAGGCCCTCTTCTTTTCCAGATTTAAATGGAAAACCAGATGCATTATCCCGGATGTTCCATGAAACCCCTCAGGTAGTTGAAACTAGTACTATTCTGTCTCCACAAAATTTTTGCTTGATCACGCAAACTGACCTGATGTCCTCCATAAAATCTGCATCCAGCCATTGTTCCAACCCTGAAATGTTCTCCCTAGAGAAACACGATGACCTACTCTGAGCACGAGGGAAAATTGTTGTACCACTTGAAGTAAGACTTCTGACCTTAAAAACTTTTCACGACCACAAATTGGCAGGTCATTTCGGGACTCTAAAGACCGCTGAATTAATCTCCCGTTCTTTTTGGTGGACAGGCTGGAGACAGGACTGTAAAGACTATGTTGCTTCCTGTATCTCATGTCAACGCAGTAAAGGGTCAAACATGAGGTCTTGGGGTCTACTAAAACCATTATCCATCCCTGAACGACCATGGGCAGGAATTTCCATGGACTTCATTGTGGATCTACCTACCTCAGGAGGGTTCACCACCATCCTTGTCATCATTGACCGACTGTCAAAAATGGCACATTTTCTGCCCATGGTGGGTACCCCCTCTGCCTCAGCTACAGCTGACATTTTCTTCAAAGAAGTTGTTAGACTTCATGGCATACCTGACAGCATCATCTCGGATAGAGGTGTCCAGTTCACCTCCAAGTTTTGGAAGGAACTCTGCAAATCCTTGGAAGTAAAAATGTGTCTCTCCTCCGCATATCACCCTCAGAGTAATGGTCAGACAGAGAGAACAAACCAAACTCTGGAGCAATATCTCCGCTGTTTTTGTTCCGATTCTCAAGATGACTGGTCCACTCTCCTGCCTTACGCTGAATTTGAGTACAATAATTCCATTCACTCTGCCACTAACCAAAAAACCCTTCTGGTCAAATTTTGGTTTTCATCCGTCTTTTCTCCCAGGTTCCCTTCTTGAGATGTCAGTCCCTGCCGTACAAAACCAGGTAGCCTCTATCCAGATGAACTTTCGGAAAATTCAAGAGGCTATGCAAAAGGCCCAGGATGACTACAGTAAACATTACAATAAGGGAAGGAAGGAGAATCCAGTCTTCAAGGTGGGTGAAGAAGTGTGGCTATCGGCTGTTAACCTCAGATTGTGAATTCCATCACGGAAATTAGGGCCAAAGTTTATATGTCCCTTCAAGATCAAAAGAATGATCAATCCTGTAGCTTTTGAGCTAGCCTTACCTAATTCTTACAAAATACACCCAGTGTTCCATGCATCCCTTCTGAAACCTGTTGTTCCTAGCCCTTTTCCTCGCAGAGAGGAGCCACCTCCTCCACCAGTTCTGGTTGATGGAGAAAGTGAATTTGAAGTTGAAAGAATATTGAGTTGCAGGAAGAAGGGAAGACAACTCCAGTACTTGATCAAGTGGAAGGGATATCCCCCTGAGGACAACTCCTGGGAACCTTCTAAAAATTTACATACCCCATGTTTGATCCAGGCTTTCCAGCAAGAACATCCAGAATTGATGTCTAGTTTGGGTGTCCAGAGGCCACCCCTCGGGGGGGCACTGCCAGAAGAATAGTTCCTCCAGCTGCCTTGGCTGTGTTCCTGTGCGCATGCGCAGTGGAACGGCACTACGGCGCATGCGCATTTATGGCCAGGTGCTTCAGCACACGCGCATGCGCACTGGTGCATGCCCCAACGTGACCCTTTAGTTGGCCTATATAAATGGCTCTGGTACCCAGACAAATTTCTGGTTCGTCTTCAGCTTCCTGTTGTTCCTTGATCCTGTTTATCATACCTGTTCGCCCGTTGTGACCCGGATTGATCTTGACTCTGCTGTTCTTTTCCTCAACCTGACCCTCGGCTTGTTTAAATGGATTCCGCTCTTCTCCAGTGTTTGACCCTCTGCCTGTGACCCGGATCTGCCTACTGTCTCCTTGCCCTTGAACCTCAGCCTGTGACCTGGACTTGCCTTGTGTCTCCCAGACACCATACCGCAGCCTGTGTTGGTATATCCAGTTCTTCTGGTCACAAGGGTGAACTGCTCTCGGCATCTCGGCCTCGGTAAGTATGTTTCTGACAAATACTCTGCGGAACAAATGAGTCAGGCAACATAGAAGGTTGGAAACAGTAGTTCACGATAAACGGGGACAATCGGGAAGCAGAATTCAAGGCACTATAGTGAGCAAACTCCGCCCACGGTAAGAGGTCTGACCAGTTGTAATGATGGTCAGAAATATAGCAACGTAGGAATTGCTCCAAGGACTGATTTGCTCGTTCTGTGGCCCCATTAGACTGCGGGTGACATGCAGAGGAGAAAGCAAGATTGAATTCCCAACTGTGCACAAAAGGCTCGCCAGAACCTGAACACAAACTGGCTACCCTTGGGTAACCCATGTAAGCGAAAGATCTTCCAAAAATGGAAGCCAGTTCCTTAGAAGTGGGCAACTTCTTAAGTGGAATACAATGGAACATTTTCGAGAGCCGGTCAACCACCATAACAATAACTGTGTTGCCCTGGGAGTTGGGTAACTCCACAATAAAATCCATAGATAGGTGGGTCCAGAGCCTCTCTCCATTGGGTAGGGATTGTAGGAGGCCCACTGGAAGGTGTCGTGGAGTCTTACTCTGTGCACACACAGAACAGGCAGCTACGAAGGCGGTTACATCAGCACATAGACTAGGCCACCATGTTTATGGGGACAAGGGCCTCATCCCCACAGCCCTTGCCCGGTGGTTGTGGGGGTCTGCGGGCGGGGGGGCTTATCGGAATCTGGAAGCCCCCTTTAACAAGGGGACCCCCATATCCGGCCAAAAAAACTATCAAAAATGTTAAAAATTACAGTTTTTGACAATTCCTTTATTTAAAGTCTTCTGCCTTCCATCTTCTTTCTTCTATCTTCTTTCTTCTATCCTCCTTCTGTTGCTCCATCATCTTTTTCTTCTTCTGGTTCTTCTGGTTCTTCCTTCGGTGTTCTCGTCCGGCATCTCCCTCCATGGTTTCTTCTTCCCTTCTTCTTCTCAGGCCGCTCCGCATCCATGATGGGAGGCTTCTGCTGTGTGATGCTTCTCGTCTTCTGACGGTCCTTAAATAACGGAGGGTGGGGCCACCCAGTGACCTCCTCCCCCCTCTGACGCATGGGGACTTGACTGGGACTTCCCTGTGGCATTCCCCGTGACATCCGAGGGGGGCGGGGTCACCTGTTTAATACCAGAATAATACCTGTTTAATCTCAGAATAGGCCATTATTTTTTAAAAAAATGGCGTGGGGTCCCCCTCAAAATCTATACCAGACCCTTCAGATTAAAATCACTGCTCCCGAAAAAAAGTCAGTTTTTAAAACTTTTTTTGCATTGATCTATGTCCCCTGGGGCAGACCCCGGGTCCCCAAACACTTTTTATGACAATAACTTGCATATAAGCCTTTAAAATTAGCACTTTTGATTTTTCATGTTCGAGTCCCATAGACTTTAACGGTGTTCGCGTGTTCGGACAAATTTTTTGCCTGTTCGCATGTTCTGGTGCGAACCGAACAGGGGGGTGTTCCGCTCATCCCTAATAATGGCCTATTCTGGTATAAAATGCAGTTTTCCACTCTTCGCTCTCCTTAATCCTCACGAGATTGTATGCACCTCTCAAATCAAGCTTCATGAAAACTGTTGCTCCCTTGAAGCGGTCAAATAACTATGTAATCAAGAGAATTGGATAGGCATTCTTAATTGTAAAATGATTGAGATCCCTATAATCAATACAAGGTCTCAGTTCACCACACTTCTTCACAAAGAAACCAGCACCAGAAGGAGATGAGGATTTATGGATGAAACCTCGAGAAAGTGCTTCTGTAACATACTCCTCCATGGCCTTATCCTCCAAGAGCGATAAAGTGTAAACCTGGCCACAAGGGGGTATGGAACCAGGTTGAAGGTCAATTGAGCAATCATACGATCGGTGTGGAGGTAAACTACCCGCTTGACCTTTGTCAAAGACTAAAATCGCGGTACTCCTACAGCAGGCCATTAGGAGTACCTCGTAATGCCTTTTGGCCTTTGTAACGCCCCGGCAGTTTTCCAGGAATTTATTAATCATGTCCTCCGAGATTTGTTGCAGTTATGTGTGGTGGCTTATCTGGACAATATCCTCATATTTTCCAAGTCCCTGGAGAGCCACCACACAGATGTCTGTCGTGTGCTTAAGAAACAAAAGCCTCGTACACACAATCGGATTTTCCGCAGACAAAACTTCGGACTTTTGTCCGAAGGGCGTTGGCCAGGAACTTGCCTTGCTTACAAATGGCAAGGAATTGTCGGCCAACAAATACGAACGTAGTGACGTACTACGTGTTTTTTCAGCTCTTTAGCGGCACCCTTTGGGCTCCTTCTGCTAATTTTGTGTTATTAGAAGTTTGGTGAGTGTTGATTCGCGCTTTTCATTTTGCGCTTTTCAGTTTGCGCTTTTCAGTTCATTTCTGAATGGCCATTCATCAACCAGCTATGATGCGGAATCGGAGGAGATAACGTGTTATTTATTATTGGCCTTGGAGTTATTGCTTTGACCCATGTCCAGTCCAGAACAGGAGGAGGAGGATTTCTTGGACCAAAAATTGGTTGCTTTATTAATCGTGACCAATTATGTCATATGCCTTTGCTGCTGGAGCTCCAGGAGAATAATCCGGGTGATTTTCGGAAATTATCTCCAGATGACGGACCCCTGCTTTCACCAACTCTTGTAATTGTTGACTCCCTATATTAAGAAGCAGGACATACGCATGAGGCTTTTATTTTATTTTTTGGCTGAATAATGATTTGATTTGGTATATTTTCTATATTTTTGAATGCATATAATGCCCTTTTTGGTTAAGTTCTATTGGCAGATAGCATGTCTAATTTTATTTGTTTTCTTTTTTAATGCTCAACAAAAAAATTGTGGAGAATAATACTTAGCTATGTGTTTTACTTCAAATGACAGACCACTATCTTGCCATTTCTTCCCTTCTTCCCTTTTTTCCTACAGTTATCAACATTCCAACGATCAATTTTAAATCGCTGTTTCAAAAAACTTTTTTGCCCTACATTTTCCAGGCGCCCCTTTTGGTCATATTGATTTCATCTTAATAAACTGTAAGTTGCTGAGTCTATGTTAGCCCTACCCCCTTGTTTGGGATAATGTCTATCCCAATTTTGTCCGATGCATTAATCATTGTACTAATATTCACATCTCTAAATGCTAGGTCTTTGTCTGCCCCCTACAGCCATAGCCTCTGTGACCTAACTGGGGGGTCCTCTCCTGCTTCGGTCCCCCTGGGGGTTTGGAAGGTATGTACTTGGGTTGCATGGTCGATTTTCTCATTTGGGGAGCATTACCATGTCAAGCATTCATTATTTATATTTATTTTTATTTCATTACATTTTTTCAGATTTAATTTCTATACATTTTGCATTATGTATCTCACTAGTGTTTCATTTGTTTTTATTTAGAAACTTTCAATTTTGGCACAGGCTCATATCATTTCGCTGAGGAAGCCAATGTTTTGGAGAAACTTGTAGAAATTGAGTACCTGTATCATTCGCCGATGACACCAGGCCTAGTCGGTCCCTCCTTTTTCATCTATATATGTACTGCATTAGCTCTATCTCTGTAGGCTTATATACCCCTTGTTTGTGTTATTTGTTAATATATGTAAATAAAGTTTTTTGCAAATTTTAGTACTTTTGCTTAATTGTATTTGTTGGCAACGCTATAATCCCCTTTGACCTCTATCTATTAATTCTAATACTTAGGATGAGGTGCCGTGTCTTTTGAGGTTTTTCCAGCCATACCCTATTTTCCATCGTGAACAGGTTACATTTCTGAGTTGTGTCATTTCCACTGCTAGTTTTTCGATGGACCCAGAGGAACTTTCAGCAGTCCTATAGTGGCCCCGACCCATGGGTTTACATCCTCTGCAGCATTTTCTTGGCTTTGCCAACTATTATCGGAAGTTTATTCATAACTTTTCATCTCTGGTCAAGCCCCTGACTGATATGACCACAAAGGAAGGTAACCCACAAAGTTGGTCTCCAGAGTCCATAAAGGCCTTTGAGAGTCTCAAGGCTGCCTTTGTTTCTGCTCCTGTGTTGGCACATCCTGATCCTACGTTACCTTTTATCCTTGAGGCTGATGCTTCTGAGACTGGAGTTGGCACTCTTCTGTCTCAACATCCTACCTCTGGCTACTTTTCAAAGAAATTGTCACCTGCGGATTGCAATTATGAGATTGGTGACAGAGAGCTGTTAGTAATCATTTTAGCCCTGAAAGAATGGAGACATCTCCTCAAAGGTACCACTGCGCTGGTTTTCATTCTTAGTGACCATAAGAATCTCACATTCTTGTCTGAGTCCTTCTAATATGCGTATTTCAAATGTATTTAATGTCTCCTTATTAAAACCTTTGGTCTGCAATCGATTTACCACCTCGTGCCTCGTCCTCACCCTGTACAGGTTGAGAACCATGAGGAGTATAAAGTACAGTCCATTGTTGACTCCAATAGGTTCCATGGGCACATACAGTACCTGGTGCATTGGAAAGGGTACGGTCCGGAAGAACGCTCTTAGGTCTCATCCTTGGGCATACATGCTCCTGTCCTCCTCTGTGATTTCCATAGATGTTTTCCCCTCAAGCCTGGTGGTCCTCCGAGGGGGAGGAGTCATTGAGGAGGGGGTACTGTCAGGGCTGGGCTTAGCCCTTCCTTCTCAAAGCTGGCCGCTCAACTGTCAGCTAATTGCCAGCTCCTATCTCTCCACAGTGACTCACCTGTTGATATCTTGCTTGTCAGTCTTACCTACTTAAGTCGTCCAGTCCAGATGATCTCTTCCTTCGCCTTGGTCACATCTCTAGAGACGATCTCCTGTGTTCCTGTTAAAGACTTGCTTAGCTGACATTCCTTCTGGCTCCAGATCCTGCTTGCTGTTCTAATATGCTCATCTCTGGCTCTCTGACGTTTTGGCTTGTCTGATTATCCATTCCAGTTCCTGAACTCTGGCTATGTTTTGACTACGTTTACTCTGTTTACCTTTTTTTTTATTATTAAACAAGTGTGATTTAACTGTACTTCTGTCTCAGTCTGATTCAGGGTTTCTGATACATAGTTAACTGCTTGCCCCTATGATTTACAGACAGACAGCTAGACTGACAGTCTGCAGGAGTCAGACGACGCACCTGCGATCAGCTGATCATGGTTGCAATGCCTGACAGACGCCTTAGAAAAAAAATAAATACTCATTATTTTACCTGCAAAAAATGTGCAATTTTTTTTTCAACAGGTAAACTTAAGCTTTAAATCTGCAGGATTCATCTCAAGCCAATGCCAAACTTGAATCTCATCCCTACTGGTTAGTCAAGGGAAGCAGAAGTCACACAGTCCATGTCCATGTGAACTTGTAGATACACAATACTTTGCAGTAGCTTCCCGTAGCTTCCCGAAGTGTTTGTTATATGCACACTTACAGAGCCATCACCAGCCAATTATTTATCAAAGTATTTGTCATGGGTATGCAGTAATGTTTGTTTGTCAGCTTACCTCTCCATGTGTTCTGCTTAAGAGGCCAGCCACTCTCACCTGGCTGCTTAACCAGTTGCCGACTGCCGCACGACGATGTACGTCGACAGAGGCACGGGCAGGCAAAAGGGCTTACCTGTACGTCCTTGCCGATCGGACCCCCCCGGTGCCAGCAGCGGTCGGATCGAGGTCAGGGTCGATCAAAGGTGAGGGGGAGGCCACTCATTCGTGGCTCCCCCCTCGCGATCGCTCCTGGTCAATGACAAGCTTCCTCGGCTTCTGTGAATGTAAACAGAAGCGGAGGAAGTGATGTCATCTCTCCTCGAGCCGGTCTTTTCGTCCGGCACAGAGGAGAGAAGACATCCAAGTAAGTGCACCAACACTACACTAACAGTAGAACATGCAGGCACACTTGTCACCCCCCAGTCACCCCCCAGTCACCCCCTGATCACCCCCCTGTACCCCCTGTCACTCTGACACCAATAGCAGTTTTTTTTTTTTCTGATTTATTGCATTGGTGTCAGTTTGTGTCAGTTACAAGTGTTAGGGCAGTTAGGTTAGCCCCCTTTAGGTCTAGGGTACCCCCCTTTAGGTCCAGGGTACCCCCCTAACCCCCCTAAAATAAAGTTTTAACCCCGTGATCACCCCCCGTCGCCAGTGTCACTAAGCAATCGTTTTTCTGATCGCTGTATTAGTGACACAGGTGACGCTAGTTAGGGAGGTAAGTATATAGGTTTGCTGTCAGTGTTTTATAGTGACAGGGACCCCCATATTCTACCTACTAAAGGTTTTAACCCCTTGATTGCCCCCTAGTTAACCCTTTCACCAGTGATCACCATATAATTGTTACGGGTGACGCTGGTTAGTTGGTTTGTTTTTTGTAGTTTATTGTAGTTTATTACAGTTTTAGGGCACCCGCTGTTTATTACCTTATAAAGGTTTAACCCCCTAATTGCCCGGCGGTGATAGAAGTTACGTTTTTAGGATCAGATAAGGTCTGCGTCGCCCCAGGCAGCGTCAGGTTAGCGCCAGTACCGCTAACACCCACGCACGCAGCATACACCTCCCTTAGTGCTATAGTATCTGAACGGATCGATATCTGATCCGATCAGATCTATACTCCCCAGCAGTTTAGGGTCCCCCCAAAAAATGCAGTGTTAGCGGGATCAGCCCAGATACCTGCTAGCACCTGCGTTTTGCTCCTCGGCCCAGCCCAGCCCAGCCCACCCAAGTGCAGTATCGATCGATAACTGTCACAAAACACTAAGCACACATAACTGCAGCGTTCGCAGAGTCAGGCCTGATCCCTGCGATCGCTAACAGTTTTTTGGTAGCGCTTTGAATCAGTCGCTGACAGTCAGGAGCTTTTTTGCCTGTGAGTCTCACTAGTGTACCCCTAAATTTAGAGCCCAAAATAGCAAATCGAAGGTATACTAGTGAAGAGGACTACACGTTTCTGAGCATGACAGATAGTGAAGAGGAAGTCACTCATCTGTCAAGTTCAAGCTCAGAATACGAACCTGTAGAGGACAGCAGCTCCATGACAGATAGCTCTGACGACGGAGTTGTGGTCCCTGCTAGGGTCAGGCGTACCAGACCCCGAACTTCTTCTGTCCTTGAAGTGCAAGAACCGCAGGGCTCTCGTATGGAGCAGAGAAGTACTAGTGCCGCTACTCCTTCTGGTGAACTGGCAAGCACCAGCGGCCTAGTACACCCTGGTCGTACATCCAGCACTGCAGTATCACGTGGTGACGTGGCGAGTCCCATAAGTGCAGTTCAAGCTGGCGAGGTGGCAAGCACAACTAGTGTCCCGCTGCCACCAAGAAGACAAAGACAGGCCCGTCGTGCCCATAGTGCCCTTCCTGCTGCATTTGCCAATCCGAATTGGGTACCCACCACTTCTGCAGCACCCGTACTTCCCCCTTTCACTGGCAAACCCGGAATTCAGGTGGAAACAGTTGACTTTATGCCACTGGATTTTTATTCACTGTTTTTCACCGAAGATCTCTATAGATCTATTGTGGACCAAAGCAATTTGTACGCTGGTCAACACATCGCCGCTAATCTTCAGTCCTCCCTTGCCAGAGATTGGAGACCAATTATGGTCTCCGAATTTAAGATCTTTCTGGGCCTTTCCCTCAACATGGGCATAACCAAAAAGAGTGAGTTGCGGTCATATTGGTCCACTGACGCAATTCACCATATGCCCCTGTTCTCTGCTTCAATGGCCAGGGCACGATACGAGCAGATTTTGCGGTTCATGCACTTGAATGACAATGAACTCTGTCGTCCTCGTGGAGACCCTGCATACGATCGGCTCTATAAAATTCGGCCCCTCGTAAACCACTTCAACCAACGTTTTGCAGACTTGTTTACTCCCCATCAAGTTGTCTGCGTTGATGAGTCCCTGATTAAGTTTTCTGGCCGCTTGTCCTTCAAACAGTACCTTCCCAGCAAGCGTGCCAGATACGGGGTCAAGATGTATAAGCTCTGTGACAGGGCCACAGGCTATACATGTAGATTTATGGTTTACGAGGGCAAAGATAGTCACGTAGAGCCAATAAACTGCCCTGACTACATAGGAAGCGCTGGCAAGATAGTGTGGGACTTGGTGTCACCCTTATTCAGAAAGGGGTACCACTTGTACGTGGACAATTATTATACGAGCGTGCCACTTTTTAGTCACTTGTTTGATCAGCAGATTGGAGCATGTAGCACCGTGCGACCTAATCGCCGGGGCTTTCCCCAGCGGCTTGTAGAGTCCCGTCTTAGGCTGGGGGAGAGAGCCTGCTTGAAGTATAATAATTTGCTCGCTATGAAGTGGAGGGATAAGAAGAATGTTTTCGTTCTCACCTCCCTTCATGCAGACACGACGACCCAAATTACTACGGCGACTGGTGTTGTGGAGAAACCCCTCTGTGTCCACAAATACAACCTTAATATGGGAGGGGTGGACCTCAACGACCAGTTGTTGGCGCCGTACCTAATTGCCCGTAAGGCCAGACGCTGGTACAAAAAAGTGTCTGTTTATTTATTTCAATTGGCTTTGCTGAACGCTCATGTGCTATACAGAGCTTCAGGACGGACTGGATCCTTCCTTAAATTCCAGGAAGAGATCGTCAGAGCCCTTCTGTTTCCAGACGGTGCTCCACCTCACCTTCCCAATCCAAATGCAGTAGGCCGGCTGCATGAGAGGCATTTTCCTTATGTCCTCCAGAGTACCCCTACCCAACGAGCCCCCCAAAGAAAATGTCGTGTCTGCAGAAAGCGCGGATTTAGGCGTGACACCCGGTATTATTGTCCCTCCTGTCCTGGCAATCCTGGTCTTTGCATTGGTGAATGTTTTGAACGCTACCATACACTAGTTGAGTATTAGTATAGGGTACAGCATTGCACAGACTAGGACACACTTCCACAGGGTCTCCCAAGATGCCATCGCATTTTGAGAGACCCAAACCTGGAACCGTTACAGTTTTAAAAGTTACAGTTATAAAAAAAAAAAAGTAAAAAAAAAAAAATACACAAAAAAAATATAAAATAAAAAAACTAAAAATAGTTGTCGTTTTATTGTTCTCTCGCTCTCTATTTTCTCTCTATTGTTCTGCTCTTTTTTACTGTATTCTATTCTGCAATGTTTTATTGTTATGTTTTATCATGTTTGCTTTTCAGGTATGTAATTTTTTTATAGTTTACTGTGTTTTAAACATTTTTTTGTTTTCAGGTACGCCATTCAGCTGCAGCGCGGATTTATTTATCTTGACAGCAACAGCGTTTGCTCCCACGATACATAAAGCCGTGACTCCAGCGCTGTCGGAGGTGATTTCACCACCACAGTTACATACTTCAGCATATATGCCGAAGCGTGGGGGCAGAAGTGGGTGGAGGAGCGATTTGCTCCTGCCTTTTGCGGGAGGATGCCCCCATGCTTCGGCATATATATATTTTAGGTAGGCACAGGTTGCGTTAAATGTTTTATTTTTTACTATGTTTTTTTTTTGTATTTGCTTTGCAGGTATGGTAAGTATTACTGTTATACTGTAATGTTACTTTGTTTTTTGTTAACCATCATTTGCTTAGCAGGTACACCATTCAGTTGCAGCGCGGATTTATTTATCTTGACAGCAACAGCATTTGCTCCCACGATACATAAAGCCGTGACTCCAGTGCTGTCGGAGGTGATTTCACCACCACAGTTACATACTTCAGCATATATGCTGAAGCGTGGGGGCAGAAGTGGGTGGAGGAGCGATTTGCTCCTGCCTTTTGCGGGAGGATGCCCCCATGCTTCGGCATATATATATTTTAGGTAGGCACAGGTTGCGTTAAATGTTTTATTTTTTACTATGTTTTTTTTTTGTATTTGCTTTGCAGGTATGGTAAGTATTACTGTTATACTGTAATGTTACTTTGTTTTTTGTTAACCATCATTTGCTTAGCAGGTACGCCATTCAGTTGCAGCGCGGATTTATTTATCTTGACAGCAACAGCGTTTGCTCCCACGATACATAAAGCCGTGACTCCAGCGCTGTCAGAGGTGATTTCACCACCACAGTTACATACTTCAGCATATATGCCGAAGCGTGGGGGCAGCAGTGGGTGGAGGAGCAATTTGCTCCTGCCTTTTGCGGGAGGATGCCCCTATGCTTCGGCATATATAAATGGTGCATGTATGCCCATCATTAGAAGTGGGTGGATGAAGGGAGGTATTCTAATGGTGGGCATACCCACCGATCAATATCTTTTTTTTGTTCAGCCCACAGGCTGCATGAAAAAAAAGTTTACAATATATGCCCAACAAGGACCAGCAACGTACTGGTATGTTGCTGGACTTTGAGTGGTTATACCAGAATGATGCCTGCAGGTTTAGGTATCATCTTGGTATCATTCTTTTCAGCCAGCAGTCGGCTGTAAAAGCAATCCTAGCGGCTAATTAGCCTCTAGACTGCTTTTACAAGCAGTGGGAGGAAATGCCCCCCCCCACCGTCTTCCATGTTTTTCTCTGGCTCTCCTGTCCCAACAGGGAACCTGAGAATGCAGCCGGTGATTCAGCCAGCTGACCATAGAGCTGATCAGAGACCAGAATGGCTCCAAACATCTCTATGGCCTAAGAATCCAGAAGCTACGAGCATTTCATGACTAATGCCGCGTACACACGAGCGGACTTTCTATCCTACTTGGTCCGGCACACTTTCCGACGGACTTTGTCCGCCAGGTGCGCCGGACTTTAAAACGAACGGACTTGCCCACACACGCCGGGATTTTCCGGCGGGCTAAGTCCGCCCGTCTTTCCGACGGACTTTCGCCGGAGTTCCGGCGGACTTTCAGAATGAACGGACTTGCCCACACACGGACAAGTCCGTTCATTTTGAACGTGACTTAGGTGCGACGGGACTAGAGAAGGATGTCAATCTTGCCGCTTTTATCGGCGAGATTGACACCTTGCTAGCCCCGTCGCGGGGCATACCAGGCCCTTAGGTCTGGTATGGATTATAAAGGGGAACCCCGCTAC